>NC_132884.1:8132294-8432294 GCF_030463535.1 Salminus brasiliensis
GGTCAGGAATGTCAGCTATGAGTCTGTATGAGGGGGCACAAGTGTGTTCAGCTATACACACCGCCTATTAGAGATGTACAGGCATAAAGGTTTGGTTAACGTACAGTACTATAGTGATTATGTACATTTAATTATTTTGGTATTTTATGCAGTGTTGTTGATCAAAGCGTCATTCTTTTTAAACAGCAGGATTTACCCAAATCCTAATCCTAAAGTACTGACTAGACAAGATCACCGTTGTTCAGTCTAAGACAAATATGACCAAGACCCAAATAAAACAAATCTTTGCCAAGCCTTAACTGTTCTGCTGCTTCTAGTCCACCTCTCTCCCTTGGCTTTTTTTTTATTTGTTTGATTATTTAAAAGCAAGCTAGAATCCTACAGACTCACTTAGGACAACAGAATTAATCCTAAGTTTTGAGATATTGAGTTATTACCCTGATTTTGCTGTACTGTTTGACCTTTTTCCACAGGCCCATAAATTGCTGGCATTTCTGCCACTTAATGTACTTTTCTCTACTAAGGTCATGATACTTCACTATTGTTATTGTATTAGTATGTAATGAATGTGATCTTACAAAGCTGGAAATTCAAATATCAATTGATATTTTGTTAGTGACAAGTGTCTCAAACAAGAAACACAGGGATGGGGATAAATGTCACTTGTATTTTAATGTTTCTCTTATACAATACTAATGCTTAGTGAGCTAAATTGCACTCACAATGAACTCTCATACTCCCTCCGGAAAAACCAGTGCGTTTTTGTTTGTTTGTTTGTTTATTTGTTTGTTTGTTTGTTTGTTTTTTTAATACAGCAATAAAAACATTGCAGCATATAAAGTTAAATGAAATATTTCTGTAATAAATTACATTTGTATTTAGTTTACATTTATTATCATTGTTTCCACTAGGATGCAAAACCCACTGCCCTTGTCTTACACAAGGTGAATGTGACAAGTTGCTAAAAAGAAAAAGGAAATACCACATGAAATACAGTGACAATACACTTCAAAACAAGCTTTGTAATTTTTTTTATTTAGATCTGTTAATACATTTGGCATCTTTTACCCAGTGAAATGGCTGTTTTCAGGACAAAAGATATGAGCTGTACAGGGCTAGAATAGTAACGTTAGCTGAGGTAACTTGGCCTTTGCATTTGTTTGTTTAACAAAAGACCGGCTTCCTTTCCGGTATGCACATTTCCAGTCTCATGTGATCTACTGTGGCTTTCTGTGGTCTTGAAACAACTTTAATTTGATGTAGTACTGTAAAAATGCTACGTGGCGCATGGTGGCGCGCTGAGGAACTGAAAAGTGCTTTTATTCCCAGTGTTTGTTTTTAGTCTGTTATTGCAAATCAACAACAAAAACAAAAAACAAAAAATGTTTATTCATATAAAAACGCTTTGAAAAGCTAGTTGTCCCCAAGCTTTTAACAGGTTGTTTGTAGATCTGCACAGATATAGTAGTTTGATTGTATACACTTTTTCAGGGACCACAGTGGAGGAAATCGAGCCCTGAAAAGGCTTCACAGTTCCTGTAGGGTGTATGGAAACCTTATGGACAACATTCCTGGCCTTACACAGTAAGTGCATTTCACCTCATTTCAGTAGCCTTGACATGTCTGTGCTAATTTGAAAACGCTTTAGGCCTGATGCCAAGAACCGGTCATGCAACTAATTCTTAAAATACAAGCGATTTAAGAGCACTGCCTCGACGAGCATACACAGACTTAGTGTTTTCTCTCAAGCAAGAACTTTGTCTATGAGTGGTCCTGTTGTACAAGTGGCCTACAGCTGGTCTGCTCTGCTCCAAAGCGAAAATTTTTGATTGGGTGGATTATACAGTTTAACCTTCATTGTGTCTAATCATGTTAATAACACTTTTTTGCTATAAATTCTAATGTAATTCCCAAAATGACCCACGTTATCTTGCATTTGTAATGTTTCGTTCCATTTAAAAGGTTCATGGTCAAAAATCCTTCACTTCAGTCTCATATTGTAGCGGGCCTTAAAATAGCTGTCAGTAATTCTGACACTCTAATTGTCTTAACAAAATGACTCTAGACATTACTGTTATTAGTATCACAGTACTCTATTTGACTCCTGTGCTCTGGGTTTTTTTAGTCCTCTGGCAGATAAAGATGCAGTAGATGTTGGGACACGTCTGCGCTTCAGGGCCTTTTACACCCCTGGCCATACTGTGGGTCACACGATCTACCTCTTGGACGGACGGACATTTGGAGGCCCCAGTAGCCTCTTTTCGGGGGACCTGGTTTTTCTCTCAGGATGTGGTAATTCAGACACACACACAAAAAAACACATACAAATCTATCATATCTCATACACTAGATGTCCAAATGATTGTGAACATTTCTTCTAATCAGTGCATTTAGCTACTTCAGGTTGCATTTATTGCTGGCACAGATGTGCAAATGCACACACACAGCTTGTCTAGTCCCTGTAGAGAAGTATTGGGCAATAGTATAGATCAACATGACCCTTCTGACCATGCCTAATGCCAGTGTTATCTGGAATGATGGTGCTCCATCCAATACTGTTGGGGATGAGCTGGGGTGCTGGTCATCCAACATCCTGACTAATGCTCTTGTCCATGCAGCAGTGCTCTACAGTAGAGTTAATCAACAAGGGATCAACTTTTTTTTTGAATACCCTTGATTTCGAATAAAACAATGAATAAGTTGGTGTCCCAATACCTTTGGCCATATAGTGCATTTGCAAACAAGTTAGTGAAAATATTGCCTTATGATGCCCCATTCCTGCATTCCAACTTTTTGGTCGCAGCATCGTCAGGACTCAAACTCCTCCTGACAATGGGAAACCAGTGTAATCAGCCATGGTCAGCTAAAACCTTTTGTTATGATTTTACATAAAGTCATACTGTGCCCTAAACCACCAACAGATTTTGGCCCCTTTAGTCTCCAGTCAGGTGCTAGTCTTGACTTGTCTTCAGTGGTTGTTGGATATTTCTTTGTCTAATAAATATAGAATTGTATGAAGCTATAACTACACACATTTATGTTACTGCTTTATTACAAATGATATTTGCTGCTAAGTAGTCATTTAAGGTTTGTAGAAACAAGAAAGTGTTTTAGGCCTTTTCTTTAGGCCATTCTGTCCCGTGCCTATGAAGACCAACAACAGATTAACATTTCTTGCCCTTATAGGGCGAATGTTTGAAGGCACTGCTTCAACAATGCTGTCATCGCTGGACACGGTTGGCTCACTTAATGACGACACACTGCTCTGGCCTGGTAAGACTCTGTATCGCTGTACAACTATTACAACTACTACTATTCATCATTTGCTTGGAAACAATAACACTGTGCCATGGCCTGGCTGAGGCCGCAATTGAAGAGTTACAGTGTTACTATTCATTGTGTAAGGTTGCATATGAAGACAGACACTTTTTTTATTAGGTCATGAATATGCTGAGGATAACCTGCTGTTCGCTGCAGAAGTGGAGCCTGGTAATGTGACACGAGAACAGAAGCTACAATGGGTTCAGCAGCAGAGAGGACAGAGACTGTGCACGGTAAAGAGGCCAGGCATATTTATCTTTCTTCTTTTAATATTTTTTTTACCCTCTACAGTTTTATTAAAAATGTAGAGATGCACATAAATATAAATACTGTAATACTGAGATCTTGTGCGCTAGTTTGAAGCACAAAGCTTGGCTGTGGATTTCTCCTGGACGGCTCCAGTCAGCACGTGAATTTGATTCATTTCGCCACCATCTCAGATAATGTAACATCATTAAGCACTGATGTTCCAAACTAGGTGTTGGGCAAAAATTCTAGACAAAAGCGTGATTTGTTTTTACAATGATGTGATATGCAGTGAATTACACTCCACCGCTGTAGAGGTAGTCCAGTAGCAAAAAATCTAACAATTAAGCATTAGCATAAAATCTCCAAAGTCTCGTTGTGTGAATAGTTGGAATGGAAACGGCAAATATTGAAAAAATGACAAGCTTCAGATTAAAGTTCATACAGTTTTTTGCAGATTTAAAAAAAAAAAAAAAAGAAAGGCCGTAAATTGTGATGGAAACCAATATTCTGAACAAATCAAGTTAGGGATGTTCCAATCAGGTTATTATTTTTGCTCTCCGATCCAATCTAGTCTTCACATTGAGGACATCAGATGGCTCAAATAAACACTATGCTTAAAATAACAAATTGCAACTGCATTGCAATTTAAATAGCGGATATCTGATTCATTAAATTATGCCACCTAGTTTGACAGGAAGAGCTCAGCATGCAAACGACGCAAACACAACAGCCCACTGTTTCTTGGGAGGAGATTCAATTCAGTCATAGCATAAAACGCAAGGTTTACTGTTTATCCAGAAAGGTGGGATCTGAAAACAGAGCACAACGCTGCCATCTAGTGGTCGGGGTTTAAACACCACACGGAATAAGCCAGTGTCTGCCACTAGTGTTTACATGTCTAAAGATTAAATTTTAAACTGTAAATTGGATTCTTACACCCTTAATCAAGTGCAGGCAGCTGCCCCCTAATTTGGTTGGTAAATTAAAACTTAGTTTCATATCATAATGATAAATATAGGATCAGACAAGTTAGTAAGCAGCCACACTGCAACTTACTAAATCCTCATAGTGGCCAACTTGATGCACAATAGGTATCGGGCATCTGAGGTGAGATCAAATCTGGATGAATTTTATATAGTCTACCTTTTGATTTCATTCTGATCTCATAGACCTCCAATGAATGACCAGAATGAGCAGGGGGAATATTAAAGTAATGAGAAAAGGCCAAAAGCGAGAAAAAATGGTGGTTAGGAGGCATGCTAAGTGAAACCGGAACATGAAATCTGAACCTGAGCCTGTACAAATGTCAGTAGTCGGGCCATGGGTTGACATGGTAGACACGTATTTCGAGTATCTCAAACTCACATTACATCCATATGTATGCTATGAATTGAATGAAATTCATATTTTTGTTATCTAGGTTCAATTCTAGTTCAGTGTAGGGAAACAGGACATGGTCTCCCCTGAGTTTGATACTCCTAAATTTATGTACCTCACATGTTCACAGTCAGCAGATGTTTATTCCTCAATGTTGACCTCTTTCAAACCCAGAACTGTTCCTCCTCTCCCACTAGAGCCCATCCACTCTGGCAGAAGAAAAACAGTACAATCCATTTTTGAGGAGCCATGCTCAGGATCTCCACCAAGCATTAGGCCTGCAGCAAAACCAGGATGAAGACTGGACTTTGTACAGAGCCCGTGTCCTAGAGGAGCTGCGCAGGAGAAAGGACATTTATAAAGGCCGATAGGTGGTGTTACCTCTCGCCTAGAGGACAAAGCTAATAAACCCTTTCCAAATGGCCCTGCTGTTGTATTCCTCACCCAGAGTGTGTAGGATTGCCTCATGAGGAGGGCCCTGATGGAAGTAGAGAGCACCTGATAGACTGTGAAGTGAAACGTGATGGTTACAGTTTGCACAATTTGACATGTTTGACTATTGCTGAGATGCTGCTGGTTAGACACTAAAGCTGGAATGGCTGGAGTTGCTTTTCCAAGACGTTATGAGATGAGAGTGATTTTCAATCTCCATAATCATACATGAATTGCTTTGAATTTATAGAAACAGCATGTGTCCTACTCCCCCTCTCCTGTTTGAGCCCACTTTACCGTCTCTACACTGAAGAGTAATCCATGTTTCTATTCTCAAGGATTTCCAATGAACTGATGCTGACCAAGACTATGGGTTGCTGTTCTGTGCAGAGTTCAACCTTCTTTCCCAACATTGAGCCTTTAGAAGAGATGCAATGTTTTTTAGCACACCTTTTTAGTAATAAGGTACTAAAAGCACTGTATATTTGTCTTTTTGTGACTAATAAATCAATGTATGAACCAATTTGATGTCTCTGCTACTAATATGACCTAACTATATACTTAAGTTCACAACTGTAACTAGGACTGGGATTTTTTAAAACAAAATAATCTTAAATTTTCGGCATCTGGAATTGGAAATCTCAGATTTCCAGCACATGGAGTGAGATGTTCTGCTGTCACAAGTGTTCAAACACCCTGTCTAAAATGCGCCCACAACACAAACATCGCTATATTGACTATATTCATCGCTATATTGGCTATATATCGGCACATTTGTGAGGTCCCAGTATCAATCATAACAATACTAAATTATGTACCTAACAGCCAGGTCTTTTTCCTTATTTTGTCATTTTGTGAATCATAAATCAAACTCCATTTTGACATTTTTTACATTGTCACATAGCCGAATCTGACGGTTGTTCTTCACATTGTGCCCAAATTTAATGATGAACAGAAACATTCCAAAATGCAAAATAAAATCTTATTACACTGACTTTCATTAAAGGTTTGAAATGTTTCCTGTAAAGTTGACATTTTTTGCATAGTATGAAATATGTCGTCGCCGTTACACAAATGCCTTTACAACTTTATAGGAGACCTGTAAAAAAAAACCTTATTAAGAACAACTGCACCTTTTGCAGCAACACTTTTTTTTTTTTTAACCGATTCTTGGAATCGACTCCGTCGTTGGAATCAGAGTCGACTCCACAATTTCTGGATTCAAACAGGCATGTTTACATCACTGTTGCCATGGATATGCAGAGCGTTGACGCTGAGTTTGGGGAATGAGCGCTAGTGATCTCCCAGTCTTCTGATATCTCACTAACCCTCAACATCTAGCTCGCTATCCTCGATTAACGGTATTTTGAAGCTTTTTATAAACGTGCTATCATGTAAAATCGTAATGCCGTAATTAACTAAACGTTATAATGGCGCGTTTGCTCATCTAACTGACTCTCCTATGGTTTGTTTGCGTGTCCAACATTAACATTAACTTGGACCAGCAGTTAGCTAGATGGCTGGCTAGCACTAGTTAGGTAGTTTGGCGATTTCCATGATTCAGATAGATGCTATATCTGGGATTTCAGTAACTGTGATGTCTTTCGTTTTTACCTTCTCATGCTTGTTTAAAGACATGAAGGAAGCTGAGGCAGGGCATGAGAGAGCAGAAGAACCGAAATCCTCGAAAGAAGCTTTAGCGTTTCTTTCCAGCATCGGTAAGTAAGTGAGTGCCAGCCTGGCTCTTCAGCTTTGTGAGGCGTTTGTGATGATGACAGCTGCTGTTCTGGGGTCAGTAATGCTGGCACTAGCTACTAGACTGGGGACAACACCATCTGGTAATGACACTACAAGTCTGTCATGGGCTGAGTTTTTGATCTGCTCTTGTGTCCTTAAGCTATTGTCTTTATTAGCTAACCATTAAATTGAGTCATTTTTTTGTACTGTTGAATGACCATTAATATTGACTAATCATATAGCTAAGTATCTGTCTAATTAACATCTGCACTGGTCAAAATGTATGTATAAATATGTGGACCTGGACTTTTACTAGTCAAAATAGAACAGTATAATAAGTATGGCTGGTGCTAGAGCTGGGCAATATGACAATATGCCCAGTATATGACAAAGGGGCAGTGGTGGCTCAGCGGTTAGAGCGCAGGGATATCGATAACAGGGTTGTGGGTTCGATTCCCGGGCTCGGCAAGCTGCCACTGTTGGGCCCTTGAGCAACTCTCTGCTCCCCGGGTGCTGGAGTTGGCTGCCCACTGCTCTGGGTGTGTGTACTCACTGCCCCTAACACATGTGAGTGTGTGTTCACTACCAGATGGGTTAAATGCGGAGGACACATTTCGTACACTGTACAGTGACAAATACCTGCACCTTTACCTTTTAATATCGTATTGTGATTAATTTTGTTATCGGGGTACGCAGTATGCTTTATGAGTGTAATCAGTCTAATTTAATTAAATGGAGTGAAGAATATTTTGAGTAAAAATCACAGTATTCAGTATGGTATTTGGAAAGCACTGTTGGTGCATTTTGTCCACAAAAAAAGTGAATTTTGTATGACAGAATATTGCAATAAATATCGTATATCGTAAAAAAAAATATTGTCCATAAATATTGTGATATAAAACTGTTCCTTATCACCCAGCTCTAGCTGGTGCCATTTTAAACTAAATTGGCTTGCCATACACAAGAGCATTAGCTTTGTTTACTGTCAATGCATTCAAATTGGTGAATCGTCCTGTATTTGCGTTGCCTTTAGCTAAACTAAACAGTGGGCTTGACATTATTACAGTGTATGTGTCTGTCAGAATAATCTAATGAATCTAAAACTGACCATTTTTTATGTATTTTGTTCAAGGCCACAGAGAAGTCAATCAGTGCTTGTTTGCAGACTCTTTAGTGACTGTATCGGACAGTGGCAAAGAGCTGGGGGAATTCTGTGTTAGTATACAGAGGGCCAGCTATGATGATGAGCCCTGCTATATGGTTCACGCTAACAGTCATGGGGCAATCGATAACATACCCTGTGGCACTTCCATTATGGGTGAGTCTAAAACAGCGCATTTCTATCCTGGTCCTGGAGAACCCCTGCCTTGCACATTAGGGTATTGTTCTCCTAATCTAACCAAGCATGTGTTAGAGCAAGGGGAAACTCTAAAATGTGGAGGCCAAGGTTGCTCTAGGACCAGGACTGAGAAACACTGTTGTAAATTAATCTCTTTTTAAAATATAATAATGCTCCAAATGTTTGCAAGCTTTAGTGTTCTCTTCATAGCGTGCTTTGTTGGATGCAGTTCTGTCCTTTTGTTAATATCAGTTGTCTTTGTACTCACTGTTGACAGCCTATGTGTCCAGGAGTCTTGAGACACTTGAAGAGAATCTTCATGAATATATGAAGGTATTCTTCCACTAACTGGCTTTTCTGATTATTATGTATTTTTTAATAGCAGTTCTCTTTAGTCCATAAAAGCTGTATATTCACATTTAAATGATTTAATTTGTATTTCTAGAGCACAATTAAATGTTCCACATGGCTTGTATTTAGCTGTATTGTAAATGCTTTAGATGCAGGAACACATGTTGGACAGGAAGGTAAACATAGTAAAGCGAGATGACTGTCTTGTGGTAACCAGAACCATCACAGAAAAAGAGGTAAGATGAGCTGTGCTAAGGCAGAAATGTTATCTTAAGTTTGTATCACTGAAAAGAATGTCACAGATTCTTTGCAAACCTTTACCACATACAGGAAGTGAAGAAGCAAACATTCACATTACCACTGCACTCTCTACAAGGTTTTGTGTCTGAGGCCTCCAACCTCCTCATCCTGCGCATTTTAGCTCAGCAGAGAAAGGTTCCAGAGAAAATGATGTTCCTGTCATTCAATGCTGACACCCAAATTACTGTGTCAACCTATGTGAGTACTTCTCTTATGGGGTCTTAGGGCACCTACACCCTAACCCTAACCCAACATTTCCATGTTAACACCAACATCAGTGACTCCCAACCCTGACCCTGCAGTACCTTCTGTCCTGCATGCTGAAGGGTTTTCCCTATTCTAACCCACACACCAACCAGGACAGCAATTACAGTCTCTAAATGTGGGGCTCTAGTGTAGCCTGAAGGAACTGCAAGGGGGGGCCGGTGTGGGATGAGATGGAAAATAGCAATATTTATTTACATTTCTATATAATAAGATAATATTTTAATGACTGTCATAAGACTGTTTTAGATTTTTGGGGTCTGGAATTTCATTATTTCCTTTTTTTTATATTCAATTTAGTACCTTTCCAAAATAAACTGTGGTAGGTTGCAGACTTGTTTTTGTTGGGTAGACCCCCCAAAGTTCCCCTAAAGTCTCCTAACAACCATAAACAAGTATGGCACACCAACCAAATATTTGGATTGTTGGGTCCAATGTGTTTCAGGCATTGAAATTCTCATGTATGTATATTTGTTGATTCTCTCCACTCTTTATTAATCTGTAAATTACAGTGAGTTAGGATTAGTGTCCATAAGTGTCCTCAGTTTTAAAGGCTTATTTCCCCATACATTCAGAGGGAGCTGGGCACAAAGAAGCAGTTGGTTGGCAAAGACATGGTGGATGTGTTTGGCATTGAGAGGACTATCTCCTTTGGAGATGACATCCAAGCAACCTGGCAATGCTACTTCCTTCAAGATGGGTAAAGGTTCTTTTTCCTTCCATGCTGAGAGAAACAGTGTAATCAATGACAGAATCTCCGATGGTTCCCTATTGCCTACACACGTGGACCCCTCAGTTAATGAAAGAAAAACCTACAATGCTGAAAGAAATAACTTAAATCAGACAAAAGTAATAATAATAAAAAAATCTATGAAAATGAACAAATGAAAATCCGACATTGATTTTAAACCACACTTCAACGGAATTATTTTAAAAAGTAAACTCATGAAACAGGCCTGGACAAAAATTTTGGTACCCCTGAAAATAATGTGAAATCAAGGCGAGTCCACTTATTAGCATCACAGGTGTCTACAGGTATCTTGTAATCAGTCAGTGGGCCTATATATAGATATATATATATGTTTGGTGACATGGTGTGTTTCACACATGGACCAGAGGAAGCGAAAGAAGGAGTTGTCTCAGGAGATTAGAAAGAAAATTATAAACAAGCATGTTAAAGGTAAAGGTTATAAGATCATCTCCAAGCAGCTTGATTTTCCTGTGGCTACAGTTGCACATATTATTCAGAAATTTAAGATCCATGGGACTGTAGCCAACCTCTCTGTATGTGGCCGCAGGAGGAAAATTGATGACAAATCAAAGAGACGGATAATACGAATGGTAAAAAAGAGCCCAGAAAAACTTCTAAAGAGATTAAAGGTGAACTTCAATCTCAAGGAACATCAGCGTCAGATCGCCCCATCCGTCGTTGTTTGAGCCAAAGTGGACTTCATGGGAGACGACCAAGGAGGACACATTGTTGAAAACAAGTCATAAAAAAGCCAGACTGAAATTTGCCTACATGTTGACATGTTGAAAAATGAAGCATATCAAGAAAAGACACTGTCCCTACTGTGAAACATGGAGGAAGCTTTGTTATGCTCTGGGGCTGTTTTGCTGCATCTGGCACAAGGTGTCTTGAATCTGTGCAGGGTACAATAAAATCTCTATACTATCAAGGGATTACAGAGAGAAATGTGCTGCCCGGTGTCAGAAAGCTTGGTCTCAGTCGCAGGTCATGGGTCTTGCAACAGGGTAATGATCCAAATCCCAGCTAAAAACACCCAAGAATGGCTAAGAGGAAAACATTGGACTATTCTGAAGTGGCCTTCTGTGAGCCCTGACCTAAATCCTATTGAGCATCTTTGGAAGGAGCTGAAACATGACATGACCATGAGTCCACATGAGGTAAAGTCAGTTGACTTGACTTGATTTAGAAAGATACACACCTATCTATATTAGGGCTCACAACTGACAATACATATTGGGGCAAAAAACAGGCCATGAGAAGGAAAGAACTGCCTGTACAGCTCAGAGACAGGCACAGATCTGGAGATGGCTACAAAAACTTCTGCACTAAAGGTTCACAAGAGCACAATGGCCTTCATAATTCTTAGGTGGAATACTTGGGGTCTGTTCAAACACTAGAAACAGTAACGCTATATTCCTTTTGTTTTAAACAGCCATTTATCAAGCAGAGTACAAATGGGCTCTCCAGTGACTATGAGCCTCCTGCAGCTTCCTCCCATCCTAAATAAAGGTCTGTATTTATACACACATATATTTGACAGTCCTGCAGTTGTTTCTTTTAAATGTTCACATTATTACAGCTAAGTAGACCACACCACATGGACATGTGTATTTTCCAGAGGAGAGAGACCAGAAGACAGTGTTTGATAAGAAGCCCCTGATCTGGGAGGAAGATATGGAACTCCACTCAAAGTTTCTTGACAGAAAGGTGGTGATCCATGTTCAGAAACTGATATATGCACTTAAAATAAACTCAGTATCCAGAACTGTACAATGTATGTAAAACACTCTAATTTAGTCCTCTTGCCCCACATATTCTCCATACTGCAGGAAGAGCTGAAAGCAGACCACTCCTCCTATGTTAGACATCACCCTGAGCTGAAGACTTTGTTGGCTGACTTTCTGCAGTTCCTGCTGTTGAGGAAACCTGAAGACGTTTTCTCCTTCGCTCATAACTTCTTTGCTCCCTTCGACTCTCAGCGCCCACCAGACAGCAGCTTCAAGACTTCACAAACCATGAAGGTTCCTGAAGGAACGTTACCAGGGAATAAATGCTAGCTACTCAATCCTTTATCCTGTGGGATGAATACTTTAATAAAGTGTTTCCAGTTTTTTCCATGCTGTCCGTTTGTTGATTTGTTTTTCCCTTTTTTCTTTTTTTTTTACAGTGTATGGTACAACATGATAATGGTCTGAAAATACTTCTGGTCTGAAGTAACTTCTCATTTGTTATATATATTTGTTATATGTATAGATAACCATACACACTATACATACACTATACACACTTTCTAACGTTATACATATTCTAACACTATACATTCTCTGTACACACTCTGTAACACTATACATATTCTAACACTATACATACTCTATACATATACATACACTACAAACTCTCTAACACACTATACATACACTATACACACTCTATACACACTCTTAACACTATACACACTCTAACACATTATACATACTCTATACACACTCTCTAACACATTATACATACACTAACACTACACATACTTTATACAAACTCTAACACTACATACTCTATAATACACTATACATACTCTATACACACTCTATACACACTCTTAACACTATACATACTCTATACACACTCTCTAACACATTATACATACACTAACACTACACATACTTTATACAAACTCTAACACTACATACTCTATAATACACTATACATACTCTATACACACTATACATACACTACAAACTCTCTAACACACTATACACACTCTTAACACTATACATACACGATACACACTCTCTAACACATTATACATACACTAACACTACACATACTTTATACAAACTCTAACACTACATACTCTATAATACACTATACATACTCTATACACACCCTCTAACACTATATACACTCTTACACACTGTACACACTAACACAATATACTCTAACACACTATACATACATTATACACACTAACAAAGTATACAAACACTATACACACTCTCTTACACACTATATACAGTGTGGCAAAATGTATTTAGTCAGCTACTGATTGTGCAAGTTCTCCTACTTAGGAAGATGAGAGGTCTGTAATTTACATCATTGGTACACTTCAACTATAAGAGACAAAATGAAGGGGAAAAAAATCTGTGAAATCGCATTGTAGGATTTTTAAACAATTTGTAAATTATCGTGGAAAATAAGTACTTGGTCACCCACAAACAAGCATGATTTCTGTCTCTCACAGACCTGTAACTTCTTTAAGAAGCTCTTCTGTCCTCCACATGTTACCTGTATTAATGGCACCTGTTTGACCTCATTATCTGTATAAAAGACACCTGTCCACAGCCTCAAACAGTCAGACTCCAAACTTAACCATGGCAAAGACCAAATAGCTGTTGAGCACCAGGAAGAAAATTGTAGACCTGCACCAGGCTGGGAAGACTGAATCTACAATAGGCAAGCAGGTTGGTGTGAATTAATCAACTGTGGGAACAATTGTAAGAAAATGGAAGACATACAAGATCATTGATAACCTCTTTCATCCTGTGGGGTCAAATCGATCATGAAAACAGTGAACAAAAATCCCAGAACTACACTGAGGGACCTGATGAATGACCTGCAGAGAGCTGGGACCAAAGTAACAAAGTCTACCCTCAGTAACACACTTCACCGATGAGGGACTCCAATCCTGCAGTGCCAGGCGTGTGTCCCTGCTTAAGCCAGTACATGTCTAGGCCTGTCTGAAGTTTGCCAGAGAGCATATGGATGATCCAGCTGAGGATTGGGAGAATATCATGTGGCAGATTAAACCAAAATAGAACCTTTTGGATTAAAAACTCAACTCGTCGTATTTGGAGGAAGAAGAATGCTGAGTTGCATCCCAAAAACACCATGCCTACTGTAAAGCATGGGGTAGAAACATAATGCTTTGGGGCTGTTTTTCTGCAAAGAGGACAGGACTGATTGTTGTTAAGGGAAGGGAAGAATGAACGAGGCCATGTATTGTGAGATTTTAAATCAAAACCTCCTTCCATCAGTGAGAGCATTGAAGATGGAACGTAGCTGGGTTTTCCAGCATGACAGTGATCCCAAACACACTGCTTGGACAACGAAGGAGTGGCTCTGTAAAAAGCATTTCAAGGTCCTGGAGTGGCCCAGCCAGTCTCCAGACCTCAATCCCATAGAAAATTTGTGGAGGGAATTGAAAGTCTGTGTTGCCCAGCGACAGCCCCAAAACATCCCTGCTCCAGATGAGATCTGCATGGAGGAATGGGCCAAAATACCAGCTACAGTGTGTGCAAACCTGGTGAAGACTTACAGGAAACATTTGACCTTTTCCAACAAAGGTTATGTTACAAAGTTAAACTTTTGTTATGGACCAAATACTTATTTTTTACCACCAATTTACAAATATATTCTTTAAACATCCTAAAATGTTTTTCTCATTTTATCTCTAATAGTTGAAGTTTACCTATGACAAAAATTAAATACCTCTCAACTTTCTAAGTAGGAAAACTTAGTATCAGTGGCTGACTAAATACTTTTTGCCCCATTGTATACTCCAACACACCAACACTATACATACATTATATACACACTACATATATTATACACACGTGGACGAAATTGGTAGTATCCCTCGGTTAATGAAAGAAAAACCCACAATGGTCACAGAAATAACTTGAATCTGACAAAAGTAATAATAAACAAAAATTCTATGAAAATAAACAAACGAAAAGCCAACCTTTATTTTGAACCACGCTTCAACAGAATTATAAAAAAAATACTGAACAAAATGATGGTACCCTTAACTTAATATTTTGTTGCACAACCTTTTGAGGCAATCACTGCAATCAAACAATCCCTGTAACGGTCAATGAGACTTCTGCACCTCTCAAGAGGTATTTTGGCCCACTCCTCATGAACAAACTGCTTCAGTTGTCTTAGGTTTGAAGGGTGGCTTTTCCAAATGGCATGTTTCAACTCCTTCCAAAGATGCGCAATAGGATTTAGATCAGGGCTCATAGAAGGCCACTTCAGAATAGTCCAATTTTCCCTCTTAGCCATTCTTGGCTTTTTTTAGCTGTGTTTTGGGTCATTATCCTTTGCAAGACCCATGACCTGCAAATGTGACCAAGCTTTCTGACACTGGGCAGCACATTTCTCTCTAAAATCCCTTGATAGTATAGAGATTTCCTTTTACCCTGCACAGATTCAAGACACCCTGTGCCAGATGCAGCAAAGCAGCCCCAGAACATAACAGAGCCTCCTCCATGTTTCACAGTAGGGACAGTGGTCTTTTCTTGATATGCTTAATCTTTTCGATCTGTGAGCATAGAGCTGATGTGCCTTGGCAAAACGTTCCACCTGTCCATAGGACATTCTCCCAGAAGCTTTGGGGCTTGTCAACATGTAGTTTGGCAAATTTCAGTCTGGCTTTTTTATGACTTGTTTTCAACAATGTGTCCTCCTTGGTCATCTCCCATGAAGTCCACTTTGGCTTAAACAACGACGGATGGGGCGATCTGACGCTGATGTTCCTTGAGCCCATGAATCTTAAATTTCTGAATAATATGTGCAACTGTAGCCACAGGAACATCAAGCTGCTTGGAGATGATCTTATCCTTATTCTATGATCTTAACCTTTACCTTTAACATAATTGTCAATTTTTATTTATTTATTTATTTTTGTTTCTCCTGAGACAACTCTTTCCTTTGCTTCCTCTGGTCTATGTGGAGTGTGGTACACACCATGTCACCAAACAGTGCAGTAACTACCTGTAGCCCTATATATAGGCCCACTAACTGATTACAAGATTGTACACACCTGTGATGCTAATTAGTGGACACACTTTGATTTAACATGTCCCTTTGGTCACATTCTTTTCAGGGGTATCATCATTTTTGTCCAGGCCTGTTTCATGAGGTATTTATTTATTTCTTTATTTTTATAAAATTCTGGTAAAGCAACAATTTTGTTCTCGTGTGTGTAAGTACATGAATGAGTATGATTTCATTCTCTTATTTCAGAAAAAGAAAATGGTAAAACCACAACTTGGGCCATTACCTGCAAAGTAATAACTAGTTTAAGAGAAAGAGTAACAGTAAAAAAACAACTTTCGGTTTAAGGAGGTGTCGGAATAAATACGGAACTACCGGGTTAGATAGTTGCTGCAGTTCAGAACATCGGGGGAAAATAAAAAGGTCACATTACTCATCTGGTGTTATAATTGCCCTATGAAAACACTTTCAGTGTAAGGAGGAGGTAGCTAGCATAATAAATACGGAACTACCGGGTTAGCTAGTCACTTCAGTTCAGACCATCGAGGAAAGTAGAGACGTCCTCGCTACCTCGAACCAAACCGATTAAGACTGCTCGTTTTCTAAGAGCGAAGGTAAGTAATACTAAATAAGCCAGCTTAGCTAACTAACTAACTCTAGCTTAGTCACATATCTCCCACGTTCAGTAGCTTTCGACCCAGCCGCTCGGCTGCTAGCCATCACAGCTACATCAAGACATGCAACTTTTACATCCCGCTGTGGTTCGGTTTAAAGGTTAAGCGCTAGCTGTAGTCATTTCAGTAGCTAACCAGTCTACACCAGCTGTAGCTTCCCGAAGTCTCAAAGGATGTGTTTCTACTCAGGCTAACGTTAACTTGAAGCACCTCCGAAAACTATAGCTAGTGCTAGCTAGTGTCTTACTTGTCTTTTTAAATAGTTGTTTATTAGCTAGCGAGCTAGCTGCTATTTTGTGGTTTTGCGCTTATTTGTCGACCAGAGTAAGGCTTGACATGGTGTGTAAGGTATTAAAGTATTAGTTCGGTCATAGAGTCAAGTTAAAATGTCCTCCTTAACCCAGGTGTAGTCGATTTTGAGGCATATTGGTGTCTGAAGTTTGCTAGCTAGCGAAGTTCTAGCTAGCTAGCTAGCATAGCAAACAACTGAAGGAGTGGAAAGGTATAAACAGGCAGTGCTGGCTACCAGTTAGCCCCACAAACACTCTTCTCTCAAACCATGACACGAGATGTTAGTTAATTATTATTATTATTGGGTATTTCTTGGATATTCTTAGATAGCTAGTTTGTTTGTTTTTTTGTTGGTTTTAATTTATTTATTTATTTATTTATTTATGTATTTACACTGCATGACGCAAGACTAGCTAGTGCTGAGCGATATGGCGATATTTTTTTTTCACAGTATTTTTTACGGTTCTGACGGTTTTGTGGTGTATAATGATAATTGTAGTAATTTGATATGTATTGTATTTGTTTGCATGACTATGACTTGTATAGTGCTGTGGAGTATTGTTTTGTCAAGTGCGTAGAATATAAAAACATCTGAATTTCATCATGTATAACATGATTTATTCTTTTTTTTTCTTTTTTTTTTGGTAAAGTTGTGTTAACTGACCTAAAATACTCAAAGTATATTTAAAATGGGCTGACTTGGCAAATTGGCTTTTTTAAAAATCAGAAATCTTTTAGAAAGCAGTCGAAGGATCGGCATGCCGGTATTACAGTATAACTAAAACTTAGGCTTTAGGATGAGTTTTGAACTGTATACCAAAAAAGTCGGTATACCACCCACTGAAATCTCATCTGTACTGTCTAGTTATATAAACTATACATTTTATAATTGTGGTATAGAAATGCTTCAAATTACTATGAATAGAATATTTTATCATGACGTCCAAGTTAATGTTTTTTCCCTCCGTCCGTAAAGGCTTTTGCATGGCCGTGAAGAGATATTCTTGATGAAAAATAAAGCATGCCTGTATTAAGAGTAAAGCAGCATTTTTGACCGTGTTTGTGTGTTAAAGGTGTCCTTTTAGGGCCAGAAGTGAACTCCACTGCAAGTACTAAGCTCCATTTCCGATTTGGGTCAGCATGGACCCACGAATACTGCACAGTATTGATGAGGAGCTGACGAAGACTGAAGTGGCTGCCTTGAAGTTCCTGTGCTTGGACCTGATTGGCCGGAAGCGCCTGGAGAACGTGAAGGACGCCAAGGACCTGTTTCTGCGGCTAACCGAACGGGCCATGCTTGATGATGAGCACTACCTCGCTGAGCTGCTTCACACCATTGGGCGCTATGACCTGCTGGTGTTACTGGGCACCAACAAAAGGGATGTCAGCAGCTGGCTGCACACTCGCACAGACTCTAGACTTGGGCTTTCACCTTACAGGTAAAATGAGATCAGGTGTATTCTTATATAAGGGGCCATGATTATAAATTAATTCTACTGGTTATATAAATAAACATTTAAATAATTTTAAAATTGTGATATAATAATGTTTTCGACGCTATATTTTCTATTTCCATTTTTTTTCTGATCACCCTAAAGATTTATGTGACTCCTTCATGGTTTAATCACTTAATTTCTATTTCACTAATCACTAATTTCATTTCTATTAAAACACTAACAGTGATAGATGTTTATAGGTTGTCCCCACTATTGTATAGCAATGAAGGATGACCACCAGGATGTTTAATGAGATTACTACAATGCATCTTCTTTCCCATTTTTAATGGAGAAGCCTATTACCCTAAATTGCTAATAACTGACATGTCACTCCTGTGTGTTTTAGAAAGATGCTGTATAAGCTGTCTGAAGACGTAACAGCTGAAAATCTTCGTGCCATAAAGTTCCTTCTGGATGAATTGCCCAGAGCAAAGCTGCAAGACTCTGCTGTGAGTATATGGGTCAACATAAAAAATCCTTGCAAAGCTTGAGCATTAGTATGTGTGTTTTATGTATATCTACATATTGATTCATTAATCAGTGGATGGAAATGTAAGGAATTTCAAATTATGTCAAAGTGAAAGATACAAAAAAAAGTCATTATATGAAAACTCAATTTCCTATAAATTCCAACTCTACCTTGTCCATGTCTCTATGGCAATGTCTTCACAAACCTTCCAACACACTCCCTATTTAACTCCTGTCACATTTCTCATTTCTAGCTGCACTTATCAGAGGGGGTCTGGCTTCCTACCAAAAAGCAGAAGCCACCCAGACTCCAGCCCAAGCTCTTTAGAGTCCTCCCCTCTCTTTTACTGTCTCACCCCAAATGATCATATGCTGATGGCATGTTACATGCTAGCAATATGTCTGTTGTTGTTCAGTCTTAAAAACCATGTACACCTTGAACTATCTAGACGTTTCTGGATGTTTTGGCTGAGATGGAAAAGATCCAGTTGCTCGCAGAAGATAAACTGGATGTACTGATGAATGTTCTGGATAGATGTGACAAACAGCTGGCCAACCAGGTGCGAGAATTCCAGAACCTACTAAGAATGAGGGAACAAGATTACAGCTCTGAACCAAGTGAGGCTCGCTCTTGCACTCTCGCCCATGTTTTTCATTCATGTAACTTAACCCCTTTCGTAATAAAATACATCACAGTTTTGTGCTCTCACATCAGTATGCTTGTTTTATCCAGTGTATCCCAGTCACCCCAAACAAGAACAGTCTATGGAAATACCCTATGTAAGTGCTGTCTTTTTTTTTAATAAATAACATTTTCCCCTGTTCCAGAAGTTAATGTTGGTTTCATTTGTTTTTGTTTCTCCCCTGCCTGCCTTTGGGATATGGCAGAGCCCCCTGTCCATAGCAGAGACCTCACCAGAAGGTGTGTAATGTTCTTTATTTTATGATTGTCAGACACAGATATACACAGCTGTATAATACCCACAATCTAAAAAGAAAGACTTTGTGACTTCAAAGTGCTGTTCTCTCTCTCTCTCCTATTCCCTCACTTCCTCCTCCCATCATTTCAGTTCCAGGTAGACAGCCTGTAGAACCAGATGCAAATGTCCCAACTACACCAATAGAGGTAAAAAAAAAACAAAAAAACAAAAAAAAAAAAACAACCAAACAAAACATTATAGTTTATGGCATTAGCAACAAAGTGACTGTAGTAATGTGGTGTTTATCATTGTAGGTGGAGGATTTTTATTCTCTGAAACGACGTCCTCGTGGGTACTGCCTGATCATCAACAACTATGATTTTACAAAGTCGCATACATCCTCATCCAACAATTCATATAAGAACCGAACAGGAACAGACAAAGATGCATGTATGTTTATTCCAGATACTGTTGTAATAGAATCCATTTTCCAGCTATCAATGAAACTGGCTGCAACATAAGCCCAAAGCATTATATATATAATATATATATATATATATATATATATAATGGTTGTTTGTGCAAGTGTCTCTGCACAGTAGAGCAGTGCACCACCCCTCCAGAGACTACTAAATGTTCCTGAAAGACTTTTGCAAAATCTATTACGATTTGCCTTGCTACCAAAATTGAGTGGTTCTCTCTGAACGTTTTGGAAGAACAGGAAAACTCAACGTAATAACATGGCAAACTGAGCAAATGGCTACCTAGAAATTCTTGCTTCTAGCCTTCTGCTTTGTGGGCATGGGTTCCAGGCAGCTAAATAGAGAAGCCCATGGCTGCTGATTGTTGGCAGAAGGTTAGAGGAGATCTTATTTAAAAGTAAATAAATTGAAAAATTGTCTTAACAAAGACAGTGAGCAGGCCATAGAACTAAAAAACTAATTAAGATCTCAGAGCTCAAATGTCTGGCTGCTGAGAACATGCATGGTGCTCCTTTTCAAATATGAAGTGAATGAAAATTGAATGTAGGTTATTGTAGGTCCTTTACAACCAATTTTCATTCCCAATCTATTAAACCTGCCATCTGTGAATCCCTTCACACATCCTACAAGTATTAATAGTCCAATCGTCCTTGTGCAACGCCATCTACAGGAGCCTTAAACCTGTTTGTCTGTGTGTGTTTTTTTTTTTTTATTATTATTAGGGCATTAAATTTCTACTGTTTACTGTTTATTACATTTATAACCATATTTGACCAAATTACAAACCGTACACATTGTAAAGCATTCAAACCTAAAACTAGACTGTTTAATGTTTGAATATATTGAATTATCTTGATTTATTATTGGTTCTAAGACTCCTTGGCTTTTTCTGTATTTAAATCTGTATTTTTGACCCATTTCATATCTGTTAGGTCCTGATATATTGTTCTTTCTCTCAATTAGTTGAGCTCATCAGAGTATTCACCAGGCTGCATTTTCTGACTGAGGAGAAGAACGATCTGTGCGCTTCAGAAATGCTGGATGTAATAAAGGAGTTTGCTGGAAAGGACCACTCTCAAATGGATGCATTTGTCTGCTGTATCCTCTCTCACGGGCTAAAGGGAACGGTCCTAGGCGCAGACGGCCAAACAGTTAAAATTCGTGAACTCACCCAGGCTTTTGCCCTATGCCGTTCTCTGTTGAACAAGCCAAAACTCTTCTTCATCCAGGCCTGTCAGGGCGTTCAGTTACAAAGGCCTGTGTACATTCAGGCAGATGGTAAAGAAGAGTCAAACGAGGAGGAGGAGAAGGAGCTTGAGGATGACGCCCAAAGTGTCACGCTCCTCAGTATCCCTATTGAAGCTGATTTCTTGATTGGAATGGCAACAGTGGAGTCCTACAAGTCTTTCCGTCATACTCACAAGGGGTCTATTTTCATCCAGGAGCTCTGCAGGCAGATAGAAAGCGGCCTACAAAGGTGAGGAGATATCATGGTTTTTTTTCAGCTAGAGAAGCTGAGGTTTAATATGTTTGTGTGTTAAATGTAACTTGTATTTTGCATAGTCTTGGGTGAGCCAGTGTAAAAAGAGTAGAGCTGACATTATGGATTAAAATTAATTTGCTGATTATTTAATGAGTAGTTGAGTAATCTGACTTTTACAAAGGCAAAACATGATGCCAAATGCACTTATCTGAGCAATAAGGATTTCATAAAAAAATTCCCCTACTAGCAAAACAGTTCATTAACCAGGTAAATCTGTGCCCTAAGATGGATTTAATTGACCTACCAAAAACTGAAATTGGCAAAGTGTAAAAATACATTGACATCCTTTACAAATTCTGTTTATAATGAAGAATGTTTTCATACCCATCACATGCACTGATTGAAGAGTGTTATGGCAGCCAGTTGTTTAAAACAACTTAATGGGAGCTGGGGATCAGCACATTTGGCTGAATTTTCCCTAGAGACCTACTAAACCTTGCATTTAAGGTGAGTTGAATCAGATGTGCTTGAGCAGGAAGAGCACAAAACTGCAGGAATCTGGCCCTCTGGGACAAGATTTGACCACCCCTCCTATAGGAGATCATATTCTTTTCCAGGTTTTACCAACTTTACGTAAGTCTGCTCTCAGCTGTCAGCTGTTCCTTTTGAGCTGTCTTGTGAAAACTGTGCTTGAACATCGGTGTTCTTGCATATTTGTACACACATGCCTTAAATCAAATGTTTTTCCATGACAGGAAAGAAGACATTCTTTCAATCATGACGAGGGTGAACCGAGAAGTAAGCACTCAGGTGTTGAATGGCTTCAAGCAGATGCCCGAGCCTCGCTACACTCTGACCAAGAAACTGGTCTTTACCCTGGACTAAATCACCTGTAAAGCCTGTGCAAGGTTACTTGATTCTTTCTTCTCAGCCTTTTTAAAATTAACTTGATATTGAACACTGTTAAAAGGAAGTTCTGCATCCAGAAATGCAATCTGCTGAGATGTGAGAATGATGAACCTGCAATGCACATAGTTCTTAAGATAGTTTTGATAGACTGTTTTCCTTATTTTCATACTTTGTGTATTTCGTACAAACCCCCATAATGTCCAGAGATTTCTATATTATGTATTCTATTTTTTTATATATATATATGTATAAATACAGTGTCAAGTACAGTACTATGCAGAGGTCTTAGGTCTCTAAGCACAGCAATGAGGATGTACTATTGTGACCTGGAGTTATAAGTAAAATACTTAACTCCAGGTCACATTAGAACAGATATAAGTAAACATAAATACAGTGAAAAAGAAATGCCATTAAGCACTGATTTACCAAACCAGGTGTTGGATGAGAACTGTAAAAAAATACGAGACTCACATGAGGAGAACTTGGAAGATGTTTTAATAATTACAGTGATGGAAAACCATGATTTTTGTATGAATGTTGCTTGTATTTATTCTAATATTTGTGTTTTGCTGAGTAAATGACACCTTTTTAATTTTCACAGGTGCCTAACACCATTGCACAGTACTGTACTTTTACAAATAGAATTATATGGACAAATATGTAGTGCTCTGTTCACACACACCACACACTCCAAAGTAGTTTAGCGTAAAGCTGACATTTTCCCTTCATCAGACAAGACCATCTGCCTTTCGCTGAAGCGTGTGAGTTTTGTGAACAGTCCCAGCTGTGAATCTTGGAAGAAATGTTTACATTTTAGCATGAATGGTGAATTTAATAAGTGGATGCAATTTATGAAGCATATATTGTGCGGAAATGAGTTTTGTTCATATCTTGAGATTAGTCTTCAGATGCATAAAATGCAAGTTGCTGAACTAAATTATTTAAATGAAGAAATGAAACCCCTTCCATTGAAATTGCATGTTAAATAAACAAATATTGATGCATATGATTTTCTAAAAAAAAAAAAAAGTTCACCTTCAACTTTATTGTCATTATCTCAGTACAGGGTTGTACAGTATAACATAACACTGGGTGAAAAAGCATCAGTCAAGTCGAGAGATCTACGTCTTTAGAGCTGGTTCCACTGTGAGTGGGGTAAGCTCCCGCCCCACTGTGGCCCTGACCACAAAAAAGCAGGAATATGAAGTGGTAGAGAGAGGGTGTTTGGTGTGATACTTGCTCAACCTGTGGTTACATGGCACTTTCCTTGACTTCAGACATTTTTTGATTTTTGCCTTTGGTTAAAAAAAGTCGAGAAGCTTTTTAGGATATCTCTGAACAATCCTGCTGGGTTTTTTTTTTTTCAGAGAGAAGGTAGTTTATTCAAAGGTGGGCATATATATCTAGAAAAGGATGCGGAGTAATAGGGGAGACTGTTGTCTTATTCTGCATAAGGTACACGTGGTGCTGTCTCACTGAGAAAATTAGGTAAAAGGGTCTGCTAAGCCATAATAAACATTTGACATACAATAAACATTTGACACAATCCAATAAAACAGTTTCTTGTTCTGACTTCAGAAATGCAGAAGAAAATTCTCTTTACAGCAAAGCCAAATTAAATAGACACACACACCAATAAGAAACAAGTACTGCCACAAAGGTTGCATTGTGTTATCTTCAGGGTGGTCTCGGTTTTCCACATTGAAGATGAGTTTCTTCCTCAAGGTGTGGTCTACATGTGGGATTTGTTGGAATGGTACAGGAGGGTTTGTAGGTGCACTCACCTCCGCAATGACTTGAGTGAGGACTGTAAGGACGTCTTCACCTCTGGAGTAGAAATCAATACAGAAGCATGTTATTCAAATAATCAGACAACCTGCTGCTTCTCATCCACTTATTATCTTGTACAAACTGAATGTGCACGTTCAGGGTAAGGTAGCAAGGTAGCTCACCTTTTGCAGCCTTCTTTCAACATTTTGCACAGTGACTGGATGAACCAGGATCCTTTCTGTGTGTGTCTGTATGAATTCGATCCTTGGAGGGTTGATAAAGCCAGCAGGAAATCAGAATCGGGGATTGCAAATGCACCCTGATCACGATTAGTATTTAAAATAAACACTTTGGGTTTGTCGACCAGGGTTGGGCAGTTTGCTCGACCAAATGCTTTGAGGATATCAGAAGAGTCAACAGTCCCTCCATCAGTTCCATAGAAACCAAGTTCAGATGAATGACTGAGGATGCAGCAGACAAAGCAGTCCCCCTTATGCTGCCTCTGGCTTAGCCTTGACAGAAGAGCCTTCATCTGTTTTGCAGTATTGTCAAGGTACACCTCCACTGTAAAACCCAGCCATTGGAAAACCTCATTAAGGGAATCTATTGGTGAGTGAAAGAAGTGAAAGAAGGAATTCATCATTTTTAAGTTTAGTTTTTAATTTATTATATCTATTCTACTCATTCACTGACACTGCAGTCTCCAGTTAACTACAGCACAAGGCACCATACCAATTTGATGTGCTGACCCCACCCCAAACCCACCTACTTCATCCTTCCACCTCATCCTTCTGAATGCTCATGAAACCAACCAGCTAATTAACGGAGCAGCCCTTGAGATGCTGTTAGGGGAGGTGCAGATGCTAGGTGGGCAAGGGCATGGTGAAACCCTTATTAAAAAAGAGAGTTTGACTGTAATTGTGAGTGATTGCTGAGTGATCAAAGCAATTTTAGAGGAATCCAGCAAAAATAAGGATTAAAAAACAATCCAATCGGTTATTAATATAATAATAAAATCATCTAATAATAATATTGTATATCTCAACTGAAACATTAATACAGGATACATCACAGCTTTACCCTGCTAAGAAAAAAACAAACAAACAAAAAAATCAGTACAGACCAGCAAGGATTCTATACTGGTCTAAACTGGTTTAAGTTGGTTTCATAATACCAGCATTCAAATAAACACAACATATTGCGGTGGTTGATAACTGGTTTTGACCGATATGCCAGTCAAATGCTGGTTAATGCTGGTATGGGGTTGTTTGACCAACATACCAGTGTTTAAAGCATATGCTGTTCTTTGCTGGTGTATGCTGGTCTATACTGGGATGGGATTTTTTTAACCGGATAGAGCCAGTACTGTACATAAAAGAAGAATAGGGGTGGCACCAGATATCGGGGATAGCTTGTGCCCTTACAGTCAGCTCGTCATTGTTCAGTAACTACACTCTGATGTAATCTATGAAAGTTTTCCAGGTCGGTTTGTACAGATTTCTAAGAATTCTGGGAGAATTCTAGGAATTTAGAAAGGTAAATTGCCTATTGGTACATGCTGTGGTACAGTTATGAGCTGCTTACATTTCATAACAGTTGGTATTTACTTAAGTATTGTAGATTAAAACTCATATTACCAACCTACATCCACATCTGATCCGTTCCTGTTCACAAGCATAGAACTGGAATCAAAGTGCATGTTGTTAATGATCACACACACACTATGAGGAATCCTGGACATTTTGTACTTGCTGACCTGAGAAAAGAGTAAAAATATATTTGGATATACAAACTCCATTTTTAATGTGCTGCACTTAAGTAGTATATGAATGTTTATGATATGACCAAATTCTGTTATATTTTTATTTTTATACAATATTTTTAGAGAGAAATAAAAAAAATGCTTTTAAGAAATGATTCCAAACTACCTTAGGTGTTTCTTGTGCTGAAAGAAATGAAAGAAAAAGTTATTTAGCGGTCCCGGTTCTCATAAACCTAAACATCAATGATTGGTCGTACCTTGTCTCGCTGCTGGAGGTATTAAAAGTTCCTTCAATCGTGGAAATGTTTTCTGCAATTCTTCACACTCAAAAAGTTCGAGGAATTTGTTGCAATGGTTGTCCCCTTTGTTCTTCAGTATGTCCAGAAGGTTGATAATGACATTCTCACTATTGTGGCTGCTGAATTCGTCTTTGAGGATTTTGTACTCACGCTGTGCGATGAGCATGGCCTGATCCACATACTGCAGGACTGTCATGGCATCATGACTCAGGATCGTAATCAGGATAGTCTTGTGCTCTTGTATGGTCTGCATGGTCTCACCACTCACCACTTCAAATAATGTAAACACAAGAATGAATGAAAGCCAAGAGTGTTCAGACTTGAAGGTGGTTGTGGAATGGATAATGCTTTTTAAATGGCAACTGCCGACCTCAGCTCTATCAAAAATACACTATAAGGACAGAAGTATTGGGACACCTGCTAATTCATTGTTTCTTTGGAAATCAAGGGTGTTGAAAAAGAGTTTATCCTGTTTTTGCTGTCAGGTCTGTGCCAGTAAACCAACACATTTCATTTGAGAAGAGTGGTCAAATATCCAACCAGAATTCTTACAGGAGCTTGTTGATGGCTACCAAAAGTGTCAGGTCAAGGTGCAACTCGCAAACCCAGCCAACATGCTCATTTGGGACTTCATAGGTGGACCGCGGTTTAGATGGGTTCATGTGTCATTACTGGGACCCAGTTGAGCTTCCAAAATCAGCCTCATTATTACAGACCACCTGAATCTCACATGGGTCCCACAAGTGCAATCTACAACTCAGATGCCCATGTTTACCCCTTTCTGGTCCCATCCCTTGACCCTGGTGGGACCCTGGTGGTCATCCACATGTGGTGCCAACGATGGAACCCATGGACAAGTTGGGCTAACCGTACAGGCCTCACATTGGCTCTGGGAAGGGATCTTTAACCAAATATTATGCATTTTTCTAAACTTAAAAAATGTAAAGCTGGTGCATTTCCCCGTTGTTTCAATTAAAATGTTGTTGTTTAGCCAATATGGTCATGTGTGCCTCACATGAGCATATTGGGCCCGTCTCCCTCCACCCATCCTCACCCTCTTCTATAGAGGGACCATAGAGAGCATCCTGAGCAGCTGCATCACTGCCTGGTTTGGGACTTGCACAGCCTCTGACCGCAAGACTCTCCAATGCATTGTGAGGACAGCTGAGAGGATCATCGGAGTCTCTGTCCCCTCCGTCATGGACATTTACACTGCCCGCTGCAAAGCAACCAACATTGTGGATGACTCCACCCACCCTTCACACAGACTGTTCTCCCTCCTGCCATCAGGAAGAAGGTACCGCAGCATCCGGTCCAACACGACCAGTCTCTGCAATAGCTTCTTCCCCCAAGCCATCAGACTTCTCAACTCAACTCAACTTCTGAACTGATGTTTTTTCTGTTACATGCACACTCTCTCATTCTTTCTCACCATTTACCCCACTTGTACTGTGTTGCACTTGTGTTCTGTACGCACTGTGTCTATGTTGCACCATGGTCCTGGAGGAACGTTGTTTCGTCACTGTATACTCTGCATGTAGTTGAAATGACAATAAAACCCACTTGACTTGACTTGACACATAGGCGGACCATCATTACGGCCCATCTGAATCTATGTCTCTCAGACCATCTAAATAACCCCCCCCCCCCCCAAAGTCAACTAGTTGTTCAACTACAGTTTCCTATCAGCTCTGCCCCACACTTACAGACACCTGTCCCAGTGTTAAGCCTCACCTGAGTCCGACACCTGGCTCCTACCACTAAACTGATGTTTGCTTCAAGAGTCTTCGTATCCACACTGAAGTATTGACCATGTCTTTCTTTCTAGCTACCTTACTGCAACCACACCCCTCTCAGCAAGCCTAACTTGGTTTGTGTTCATTTCTGTTCTTTTCTTCTTATTTATTTTATCTTCTATTGAACTTGCTAAATCGTCTTTGGTGTCTCCAAAGCTCTTATATGTAAAAGACAATTTAATAAAGGTACATACCACGTGTAAGAACAGTGGTCTTTGACTGACTGTCCTTTCCTCGTCTGGCTATTAGAGTGTTTCTCTGCTGTTAAGCGGAGCCCCTCCCTTCCTTCCTGTCAGTCCTCTGACTCTACTTTCTGTTACGCCTTTCTTCTTATCAGATAGGACCAACCTTGGGTAAAAGTACAAGCGCTCTATTAAAAAAGTGACTTGAGTAGAAGTAGAAGTGTTCTTTAAGCACCGTACTTTAGTGGAAGTATTCAAACATTTTTTGTACTTCAGTATTGCAAGTAGTTTTAGTATTCTAAAATCCACTACTTAAGTCCTGAAAGTAAAAATACAAGTATTGTGTTATATAGTGGGTATAGTTATTACAGACAGCAGTCAAAAGTGTGAATATCATTGTTTATATTATTTTAAATGCTTAGACCTAAGGACTGTCTCAATTCCTCTGGCTATAGCACAAGGACAGGGATGAAGAAGGCAGAGTTCATGTACATGGAGTCTTGAATTAACTCTCTAAACAAACTACTGAACAGAACTAACAGCAACCTGCCACATACAAGTGATTCATATGTAAAAACTGCATAAAAATTTGCATAATTGTTCATTTCCCTGTATTTGAAGTTGTGGAATAGGGATAACGTTGTGGGAGAGAAAAAAGTAAGTAAAAACATCCTAAATGTGTTAAACGTTTTCTTGACTTTGAAATAGGCTTTCACTTCCCAAAATAACTTCATGACTTTAATGTTTTGTCTAGACCCACATTACATAAATCATTTTTGGAAACATTACATAAATCAATTTTGCCCTGTGTTGTTAAATGTTAACAAATCCAATTTAATCAAAAGACTGTTATGTGGGGTGAAAAAAAATAATACTGCAGTAGAGTACAGATACAGCATTTTAGAACTTACACAGTATAGCATTTTAGTCACACAGTAGTTACACAGACAAACATGGCACTTTACAATTACTTAACATTTTTAAATTGTGAGTGGTTGCATATAACTACACTGTGTTACACTAAAGCCGTGGACCTCAGTTCAGTAGTTTTGGCAAAAGCTGCGTTGATGTAGCACATTTTATTCATTTGCAGTCATTTGGCACATTTGAATCGTGTATTTTTTTTTCAAGTAGCCACGTAAACCAGGACCAACAGATATAAAAAAAATTTTCAAAAAGGGTGGTAAAACAAGCACACATGAAAGGTTTGTTGTTTTAAATGTGCCCTAAAATGGAAAATTGATTTTTATATTTATCTTGGCATATTGAATAATGAGAGTTCAGTACATGAAAGTGTCCTCCTAATGGGAATTCCCTGCATAATCAACACAGAGCTGTAAAATTGACCAATCCATCCCCAAACGTTACATACCCCAGCCCACTAGTGAAAGCCCTACTAGCCGCAGTGGTAAACCGCAACAGCCACTTCTGTTAATTATTGGGATCCAGATTGCTACGTGAAGCAGGTCTCATATTATTTTTGTCACATTATAGAAATAATCATGTACCCCCCCCCCCCCCCACACACACACACACACACACACTGTCCTTTATATCCATGTTAAATAGATTTTTTAACTTGAACTAGAATTAGGCAAGATATTCACCATTAGTGTTGGACACAGTGACAGTGAGCACACATGCCCGGAGCGGTGGGCAGCCATTGCTGCGGCGCCCAGGGAGCAGAGATGTTGAAGGGACTTGCTCAAAGGCAAGCTGCCACTGTTGGCTGTCTACCACTCTGGGCACGTGTGTTCACAGTCACTGTGTGTGTTTTGTCACAAGTGTGAAATTAATTACAGTGATTCCATTTTTCTCAGGAGAATTTCACAGCATTCCACTCACTGTTATCTCCTTATGCTCAAGGCCCAAGTTTCATGGATCAGTGATTTTAACTATGCTAAGGGAAACAGACCGCCATACATCTCTTTATTTTGAACTTGCCGGGAAAACAAAGACGTTGTTTCAATTCTGGGCATCACGGTGGTGCGGCAGGTAGTGTGTGTGCTACACAGTTCCAAGGGCATAGGGCAATGGTATCCATCCTCACTTTGGTCTATATTCTCCCCATGTTCTCCAGCCCAGGTTCATGCTTATTTGCTATAGTCCTATTCTATTGTCAATACGTTCATACAGGGACTAGACAGGCTGTGTGTGTGTATGTTTGCACATCTGTGTCAGCAAGGTGTGCAATTTTAAGTAGCTAAATGCATTCATTAGAAGGGATGTCCACAAACATTTGAATTCAACTGCATAAATATGATGAATTTTTGAAATCATAACAGAATTATTGATGTGATACAGCTTTTTTAAAAAGATGTTTTAGATTAGTCTTTTGCATACAAAGTTGCATAGGATGAGTATGTTACAATCATGTAATTTTTTATTTTGTTGTAAACATTGATTACAAACTGTTGAATGAAGGTGCATGTAAAATAATTGCAAAATAATACATTTGAAGTGTTGAAGTGATGTCGGAAAGATACAAGTGGACAGATACACACTCATCATCATTTGGTTTTATGTAGAAGAACACTTTACAAAACACAAGTACCAAGTATCTATAAAACCAGCTTTTAAAAAACCCCAAAAAACCCAGCTTCTTAGGCAACAAACTGCTTAAAATAATTAAATGAAAAAAAAAGATAACTGCATCAAATATTGGAGCTTTTACAAATGCCACTAAGACAGTCTTGTAAGTTCTTTTATGTCTGTAAATGTGCTGGTAGATCTGCAGGTTAACCCTTTACCACTTGCTTTTCATTCAAAGAAATGCCCTAATTCACTTCTAGCACTAGCAATGTTCCTGACACTAGGGAGGTAAGAGCTTAACACTCCTCCAAAACAGGCAAAACCAGTCTCTTTTCGAACTGCTGCCAATCCACCCAAAACTACCCACTAGGAGGGAGCAAGCCATGGAATGGCCATGTTCTCTCGAGTGGCAAAGCAGCATGGTTTGGGATTTGAACTAAACCAGAACTTTGCCACCGTGGCAGTGCATCACACCACTGAGCCACTCAGAGCCCCCTTCTCTATTGTGCTAGCTCTGAACTCACGGTCTAGCTCTGAACTCACAAAGGTTCAGTCTCATGTGATGGATATTTTCCTCAAATACCAGTCTTTGGAGGAGAGTGTTACCATTTTGTGAAGCATGGAAGTTCTCAATGCGCCATCCAAATTGTCCTTGGAAATTGAAGGGATGACAGCGAGAGAAGGAATTTCAGCCAAGCAATAACGTTTGTTGGTGATGCCACCTTTGACTTTTGGATTAGTAAGGTAAGTACTGAATTAAAAAAGGAGGAAAAAATCACAAAAATAAGTCACTGTGAACTGGTCCAGAATAGCATTGGATGACCCCCACTATGAGGGTCTGTTGATCTAACTGGGCACATGCAACACCAGCTTCTTCCTCAAGGTTACTTTTTGGACTGGCATCTGTTTGGCTGTGACGTACTTATGTTTGATCATCACTCTTGCAGCTTTTCCACTGACCTCACGATTCACACAGATCAGGACAGACGGGATGTCCTCACACCTTGAAAACAGATGAGAATTAGAAGAAAATTAGACATGAAGAAATATTCAGTATCAGTGTGTCTGCAGATCAGTGCTACTTCTGCTTCACACTTACTTTGGACAGTGCTTTTTCAGCTGTCTACACAAAGACTGGATGAACCATGACCCTGATAATGTATCCCTGAAGGAGAAGAAACCTTTAACAGTTGACCTCGCCACAAAGAAATCTCCATCAGCTGGGATGGTGATCATCTCAACAGTATCCATTTCAAATTCCGGTTCCTCTTCTGCTTCCTCAGCCTCAAGGTTATCAGCCTCAACGTCAACAGGGAGCTGATAGTCTTTTCCACGGCATGCCTGGATAAAGAATGCTTTCGGTTTATTGGCCAGGCTTGGGCAGGAGGTTCCTTTGAATGGACCAAAGATGTCTTCACTGGAGACAACACCTCCATTAGTGCCATGAACCCCTTCACTACTACCATGGCTCAGGATGCAGCACACAAAACAGTCACCCATATGGTTCTTCTGGCCGTATGCCTCCAGAAGGGCCCTCATTTGCTCCGCAGTTTGGTTTCTGTGCACCTCCACAGTAAACCCCAGCCAAGAGAACACCTCTTTAAGGGACTCTGTTGATCAGAAAATAAGAGGGTATTTTCTCACTGATATGAGTTGGGTTCAAACATCTGATAGCACTAGTAACACTGCTTTGAAAGACCGAAATACAAACCTTCGTCAGTATCTGATCCCTTTCGGTCCTTAAGGGGTGGATCAAATGTCATATTGTTGATGATCACACAGAGTCCACGAGGAAGGCTGGACATTTTGTATTCACTAGTCTGTGAACACAGAAGTTTATTTAATGAAGCACTGTCATTTTGAGTGAAAAGACTGTATTATGATACATTTCTTTGTGCCCTAAACTGAAACACTGCTGCTGAGCAGTAAGAAATTTACTAGGATTTAAATTACCTCATTCATTGGAGCTGGATTATCTGGAAAAAAAACACGGACCTGGTCACTAAATTTTACCAACGTCAATTTAACTTACTGGTAAACATATGGCACATTGCATTGCCACATGTTGAGTGACAACATAGTTTTTGGTTACCTTGGTGAGGTTGTGGAGGTACAGGTCTGAAATGACACTGAAGCTCAGGGAACGTCTCCTGCAGCTTTTCATGCTTTAGAAGGTTGAGAAACTCTAGACATTTGCCATCCCCCTTGTTCATCACCTTGTCCAGAAGATTAGTAATGATGGCCTCCTGGGTGTGGTTGGGGTGGTTAAGGTTGTTGTACTCTCTTCGGGTGATGACTTCATTCTGCTCAGCGTACTGCAAGACATAGCTGGAATCTGCAGCCAGCGTGTCGATGAGGAAGACCTTCTTGTTGCGAAGAGTCTGCATGACTGTTCAGACCTGAGGAAAAATGAAGGCAACATTATTAGTGACTTCTGATTTTGTCATCATTGTCTTAATGGGCAATATCTTAATTTGCTGTGTGCATAATTACGTATTTTAAAATTGTTGGAAACTGAACAGTTATGGATGTGTGATCAGATGCATTTACATTACTTCTGAGAGGAGCTGTAGGGAGCTACATGTAGGGCAATGTAAATTTTTCAAATTTAGTGCTACGTTATTACTACCACAATTACAAAATAAAAGTCATATCTTCACAGGTAGCTGTCACGCCCGCGCCGCCGCGCCCGCCCCAGAGGCGGTCCCGGGCCGCGGCTCACAGGAAATAATGAACTATTTGTAAATGTACCATGTCATGTTTATTCATGGAAGGACTTTTATGTTGAAATGTCGCCCTCGTTGCCAATTTGGCATTTTGTTTGTCAGGTGACTATTCTTTGTCTGGTTAATGTGTTACACCTGTGGGCTGGTGTATTTAAGTAGGGCTAGTGCCAGCTGCGGGTTGCAGAGGATTACCCTTAGTGCACCACATGCACCCAGGTTATTCAGTTAACGGTAGAGACTATCTTGTATTCACCGGTCTGGTCTGTAGAGTGTGTCCTTGTACAAGAGGACTCTCTCTCTACCTAGCTAGCTTAGCAGGGGAAGCTAACTAGCTAGGCATCTCTCATCTCAGGGTCCATTAGGGAGCTACTGCAGGTCTGCGGCGATCTCTCGCCAGGCTTCTTCGGTTCAGCAAGCTGGGGTCCTGGAGCTCCAGGAGTGAGCGACTCTCCAGCTTGCTTCAGCAGTTAGCTCTCCTCACCGTCGGACCGGATCAGTCGTCTAGGTTTGGCGGCTGAATCCTCACGCTCTCAAGTCTAGTAAGTTCAATGCGCCTGACTAGCGCTACTCTATATGTCCTAGTTCATAGCTTTCCCAGGCTCGGCTTGGAGGTTTATGTTTCTGAGTAATGGTATTGGCTCAGCCCCGGCAGCTAGCACTGCCCTAGTGCCTCACCAGCCCCAGGTGTGTTCCTTTTGTTTGCCCAGTATTGTTTGTCACGGTTTTGTTTAGTTCTTCCTTATCCCTTGTTATTGGTGCTGCATTTCTGTTTTGTCTATGGTTTATTGTTATCAATAAACTCCTCGCTTCGGTCCATCCCCTGCGAGTGTTCTCCCGTCATTGTCAGAACAAGTGGATCATGACAGAAGCTGGTTTCACTTAGTCTAAGATCATATTTGATGATAAAGGCTGTCATCCAGGGGGTACACATACCCTATGCTGGTATGACACTTTAAATCTCGATGATGTAATTCATTTTACAAAATATGGAAGTAGTCGAGGTCTAACTTTTTTGAATATTTACATGTGGGCAGCGGTGGCTTAGCGGTTAGAGCGCCAGGCTATCGATAACAGGGTTGTGGGTTCGATTCCCAGGCTCGGCTAGCTGCCACTGTGTTTACCTTCCTTATCTGCTCCCCGGGTGCTGGAGTTGGCTGCCCACCGCTCTGGGCAGTGTGTGTACTCACTGCCCCTAGTTCACTAGTGTGTGTGTGTGTATGTTCACTACCACAGATGGGTTAAATGTAGAGGACACATTTCACTGTACAGTGACAAATACGTGCACCTTTACATGTAATATGTGTTGTGTATTAATGTTATAGCAAAAGATGGCGGGCACAGAAATGGATAGGGTAAAAGGTCAGTCACTGTGTTTACTGTTGTTTTAGCTACTTAACTACTTAAGTTAACTACTTATGAATATATATGCCAGCTATTAATGAATGATAAGCGATAATACACTGGTATGGGTAGTACACCAGTAGTAATACCCTAGTAATAGTCAGAAAACGCCATTAACGTTACAGGACAGGAAGAGCCAGCTCCTGTATTAATATGGGTGGGAATGTAGGCCAGCCTACACTACTGTACTCTATACTGTAAACGTCTGAATTAGCCACTCTGGTCTTGATGGTCGTGAAACTAGTAATAACGTTACATTTGACGACTACAGAAATAAAGAAATGAGTAGAAATGCATCCTCTATAACTCAGCCCTCGGACCTTGTTCACCACAGCTGGAGGTCGACAGGAAACAGGCGCGAAAGACCAGCTGACGTCAGCACAGAGGAGCAGCCTTAGTGAGCCCCCCTGACAAAAAGTAGCTAAACGAAGCAGGCTATGAGACTTAGTAGCTAATTAACTCTGGACGGGTTAACCTGCCTCATATTAACAGACAGTCTGCTCAATTTCAATGACCTAAACATAAAGGGTAACTACGATAGTTACAATACGGTCCAACCTGATCAGCGAAGTACTTTAGCGCTTCTTCTCCCCGAAAATCCAAAGTCCTCCTTTTCACTTCAGCTCAGACCCAAACCAAACTACACATACATGGCTTCTTCTTTCGCTTTGTTAACTTATCGCTGCATGCACTGGCAACCTAGCTAACTCATTTAACCCAGTCAGAGAGGGACCGCATACAAAGGGTTGCCATGTTGTGAATGCTGTTCACAACGCGCTTAGGGCTTGGAGTCGATTCCAAAAAAAGAATCGACTCATTGAGACCTTTCCTTTCCAGAATACTTAAATTAGCTAGCCCCCCGATTTGGTTCCCTAAAGTCAAATATAATTAATCTGATCTGCGAAGATCATGTGATTACCTTTTTGGACAACGTTTAGCACACTGAATCCCGAATTCTTGTGTATAGCTGGGGTACACCCCCCCCCCCCACGAAATATTTTTGAATTACTGTATGATGGATTGGATCACATAATATGTCAAAATCCCTTTTCATTCATACAGTCATAGTGGATTACGTATTTAATACAAATATTCCCTTTTATGTTTGCAGATGTCAAAGAACATATATAATCTTTTTGATTTTTTTAAAGCGAGAAAATGTGGAATCACATCTTGGAATCGACTCCATGGCTTCACATCGCTTACAATTTGAATCAGAGTCAACTCCATAATTTGAACAGAAGGTTCAATGGTTCAGGTATCGCCAAAAGATTTCAAGGTCCTGAACCACACGGCAGCATTTTTGGCGGTAAGACAATATTATTATTATTATTATTATTATTATTAATTATTATTATTATTATTATTATTGTTATGATTATGATTGTCATCCATATTATTACCTGATCCTAGATCAGGGTTGTGGCGGGTCCAGAGCCTATCCAGAATTTTTGAGTACAAAACAGAATGCCCCTGGACAGCCTGTATTCAGCTACTTTAAGCTACAACCATGTGAACATGCACACACACAGCCTGTCTAGTCCCTGTAGAAAAGTATTGCCAATAGAATATGACTCTCTGGAGCAGAGAAACATGTACTTCCCGGAACTATGCCTTATGCCAGGTGAGGGCTACAGGTGTTTTCTGGAATGGTGGTGCTCCATCCCTTTGGGATGAGTTAGAGAGTTTAGGATAAGGATGAGGTGGGGTGGTGGTTATCCATCATCCCGACTTCACTAAGGCTCTTGTCCCTGAATGCAATGAAATTCCTTACAGGGAATTCCTTGGACAGTAGAGACATTTACTCCAACAAAAGCAGGAATAACTTTTTAAAAGAACTTTTTAAAAAGAAACAATAAATGAGCCAGTGTCCGAATACTTTTGTCTATACAGTTTAATGTGGTATTCAAGTTTTGCACGTTTTCCAAATGTTCCATATTTTAGTTTGGTCTGCAACTTAAAATTCTCCACATGATCTACATTAAAATAGCTCAGCACATTTATTTTAGCCCTGTATGGACATCTTTCACTTGAAAGCAAACGTGTGCAAACATGTGACGGGTAGTACTTTTACATAGCATAGTATTACAAGGCATTGTTGTTGTCTACTTATAATTTGTGGTAGTAACTTCAGGCTCCTGCAGAGTTTTCTTGCATGAGTATAAACAGGCTATGAATACCTGCATAAAGGGATTCATAGATTAGAAGAGGTGGTACAGTGCAGGGTCAAGTCTTTTTCGATTTGTGGAAAATGGATGGCAAATCAGATGTTTATGATTGGCAAAAAGGAGTGATCATTTCGGACATGCAAAAGGCCATAGTGTGAAGGATGTAGCTGAATTTGCAGGTGTATCAAGGCATATGCTCATACAGGTCTACCAGCAGTGGCAAAAATCCCAGTCTACAGTAAAACGCAGGGGAAGGCATCCACAGTGCAATTATTTTATGTAAGAGTGGCTGAACATTGACGTCGGCTACATCCAGAAACTGGTCCACATGCTACATCAAATTGCAGCTGTTACTTGTGCTAGTGGAGGTATTACACACTATATTAGGTCAGGCTATTCAGTCACAGGTGACTTATTTTTTGAGCTTATTATATGAGCCTAAGACCTGTAGCATGAATTTAAAACAGGGATATACAGCATATAGAGTTGAGAATGTGAGAATGTGTTTCAGCATTTCCTTCCAGAAAGAAACCAATCTAATGTTTTTAAAAAAGACTCCAGAAAGACACCAGAAGTAAGCAGTATTATTTTAATAGGAAAAACACTTCCTATAAATACTACAAATCCAAGTGAAACATTAATGAAAATTAATGAACAAATATATATTTGAAAATGTAAAACTTCAGTGACACTACATATGTTGAGTGTTATTGTGTAAAAATAAAAGAATGTAACTCACATATGAGCAAACAAACATACTGTAGGTTTTAGCTTACGTACTTACTAAATATGCAAATAAAAGCTGAAACAAAGAAAAGGTGATAAGAAAAAGAAATGGTCCAAAACAGCATGTGATACATGAGATGCATGCAATTATAAACAGGTCCTACCACTAGGAGGGGCTGCTGATCTGAGCTGAACTGGGCACACGAAACACCAGCGTCTTCCTCAAGGTCACTTTTTGGACTGGCATCTGTTTGACTTCCTGTTTGACTTTGGCAATCCCATAATTGATCTGCATTGTAGCAATTTTTTTACTGACCTCCTCATTCACACAGATCAGGATAGACTGGACGTCCTTACACCTTCAAAACATTAATGACAGTATTAATGATTACATTTTTGCTATCAGTATGTCCCCAGATCATGTTTTTTTCCCCCTGCTTAATACTTACTTTGGACAGTTATTTCTCAGCTGCTCACACAAAGACTGGATGAACCACGTGCCACTTAATGGATTCCTAACGGAGACGAAACCTTTAACAGTTGACCTTGCCACCAAGAAATCTCCATCATTTGGGATAGTGATCATCTGAGCAGTATCCATTTCAAACTCTTCATCTTCTTCATCTTCATCTCTGTCTGCAGCCATACTATCAGCCTGAACTTCAACCCTGCGCTGATAGTCATTGCCACGGCAGGCCTGGATGAAGAACACTTTCGGCTTACCAGCCAGGCTTGGGCAGACTCTTCCTCCAAATGGACCAAAGATATCGTCACTGAGGACAACACCTCCATCAGTGCCGTACACCCCGTCAGGACAGCCGTGGCTCAGGATGCAGCACACAAAACAGTCACCTACATGGTCCGTCTGGCTGACTTTCTTCAGGAGGTCCTTCATCTCCTTTGCCCTTTTATCTCTGTGCACCTTCACAGTGAACCCTAGCCAGCTGAACACATTTTTCAAGGAATCTGTCAAAAAAGATTTTTCTAGTGAATATCTTCCCAAAGTCTGCTGTACCTCACCACTATTGCTCTTCTACACTAAAAGTGGGTCAGGTTTTCGTCAGCCCACCCCTGACCAATCCAAAGGCTAAGGCTGAGGCTCTTCGAGTCTTATCAACCTAGAAAGCTAAAGTTAAACCTGGTGAGCTAAAGCTCAAGCTGAGACTAGGGGAGCGGCTGCCCTGTGTGCCCCATTGTCTCTCAGAGTCCCTCTGCCCACCACCCACCTGTATCCTGTCCTACCGGCACAGAGTGTAGCTTGCCAACGAAATGGAGAAGTGACAATGGAGCAAGGGCCATTCCCCCAGTCGCAGCTCAAGCTTGTATCTATATATGGGCTGGGAACTCGGTTACAGATATCAGAACCTGAGCAAACTCTACAGGAATACTAAAACACATATTACATTTAACAGTTTATTATGTTATTATTCAAACTGCAGTCAAATATTGAAGACCTGAAGCCTCTTGTGTAGTGCAATTGATTCATATAGCAATATGATTAGACTACAAGTACGAATGCCTCTAAATAAGGATTAGAAACATGGCCCAGTTAATGACATTAAACCAAGCACTACATAGGTTTAAATCTGACAACAATAGTGTACTGCAATGAAGCTTTAAGCAATATTAAATACTAACCAGATGACATGGTACAGGAAAACCTACAGACCTTCGTCTTTTTCAGATCCTCTCCTGTAGTCCAGATGTGGTTTAACATTTTTTTTGTTGTGTTCTTCAAAGTCCATATTGTTGAAGATAACACAGATACCACGAGGCATACTGGACATTCTGTATTCTTTCATCTGCAAACAGAGATTTCTGTCATGAAGCTTTGTTCCTTGTAATGAATAGATGTCATTGTAAAAAGAGCAACAAAGAAAAGAGTAGAATGATTACCTCATCGAATGGTTTGTCTGGACTATCCATGGTAAAAAAATATGTGTCACCAACTTTCACTTACTGGTAAAAATGTGACATGATGGCTACATGACAACTGACCTCACAATGTGGCCTTACCTTGGTGAGGTGCTGGTGGTGCAGGTTTGAAATGCTCCTCAAGCTTAGGAAATGTCTTCTGCAGGTCCTCATGCTCTAGGAGCTTTAGGAACTTGCGACATGCGTCTTCATTCTTGCCCATGATATTGTCCAGAAGGTTAGTGATGATCATCTCAGGGGTGTGGTTGCGGTGTTTAAGGTTGAGGTAATCTCTTTTTCTGATGATTTCATTCTGCTGAGCGTACTGCAAGACAAAGCTAAAATCTGCTGCCAGAGTGTCGATGAGGAAGACCTTATTTTCAAGAATTGTCTGCATGACTGCAAAAGAAAGGTCAGAGTAACAATAATGATCTTTTATATGTGTGTTATTCGACCTATGGTCTTATCCAGAGCAACTTACATTTGGGCCATGTTACACACCTGCCCAAGGCCTCTTACTGGTGTAGTATGGTGTACTTGCCCAGCTGGGGAAGCGAACCCCAGTCTGCAACAGGGAATAGGGTGTTTCTATCCACTAGACTACACCAATTGCTTTAGTTTTTTATTAGGTTAGGTTATATATAATTATGATGTGTTTAACTGCACTCTTTCACAAATCTTCTAGTCATTTACTGTAGATTGTATATTACTGTAGTATTGTAGATTACCATAAGAGAGTACAACCACAATGTTTTAGCCTGTATGGAGGCATCAAATGTCATTTTACAGGTATGATGAAATCCATCTAAACAGACCTGGTTCAACGATTTTAGGCCACAATGTGTTTAATTCTGTTTTAAACTCCAAGTGACTACTCAATGCCAGCAACCTGTTTTTAAATATTTCAGTAGCTGTCCAAGGATCAGCTATTCTAAATCTAAACTGTAGATTTAGATTAAAATCCAGACAGTGGCTCTCCTCTTCTACTTATTTGATTCCATCTTACAGAAAACCTCATATAAACTGTACTAATAAAAAAGAAGGGGTTAAGCATAATTCACCTAAACATTGTTGAAAATCTAATTTCAAAACAATAACATGGGCGAATTCAAAGTTTTCCATAAGAGATACATGTGCTTTTATATTTTATAGAATAGACAATAGACAGGTCAAACAAACTGATATACTCAAATACTGAATAAATGCAATCTATGGATTATTTCCATTGACTCCATTTTTATTTGATTTTATCTGGTTCTTGTTCATTATTTTGCTTTGTTAATATTGTTCAAGTTCATTTTGAGAGAAATGGATGAGAAAGAATGGATGGTTTTAGCGTTTTGATATAATGACTATAATTAAGTGGTGCCATTAATACAAGCCTTGATACATGAACTGAACCTGGGTTAGAGAGACGTGGTTAGGCTGGGGCTGCAGTGGTGACATTTGTGGTCTGTCAGGCTGCTGTTAGTTGATTGTACAGCTGTAGCTTCACGACCTCGTAAAGAAAGACACTAGTTCAAATGTAATTCTGTGCAGCTTAACGTAAAAGAGCGCTAGTATGGGTGTGGTAGTCTCCACAGAGTCTAACCCCAGTCAGAACAATGTGGCAGGACTGCGGTAAAGTTAGTTTCGACATTCGTGAGAGTGTCGGTTTGACCTCATGAGTTAAGTTTTTGAGAAAGTTTAATGGATTTATTCGTTATTTGTTTGGTGTGGTACTTGTGCTACGGTCCTTAACTTGCGGTGAGAGTCTCGATCTTTGTCAAACAATATATAACTATAAAAATACTACATTATACTAAAATACTATATAATGAAAGCGAGGCTCGGTAAAGATCATGACTCTAGTTTGTTGTTTTCTGCAGTTGCTCTGATTAATCTACGTTTTGATAAACGGAATAAAGGTAATAGCGGATTTCTGAATCTCTCTCGGGAATGTGAAACATGAAACTAACCGTACCGCATTGGTAGGAAGTTATTTTCACTAACATCTCAAGAATACCTACTAATTTCTCCTTGCAACTATAATTAATATAATTATAAAGATGGTGTCACAAACCTTAAAGAGTCGTAGTAATGTGCGTCCGCTGGTTTTCCTCTAGTGGAGGATTCTGTTCGTTTCACTTGGTCTCTTAAGGACGTGGTCACGTGCCTTTATTTACCCAGTCACTCAGACACTCAAGGGGCCTCGTATGAATATGGGGGAGATTGGGTTAAGACGATTGTAAATACCTGTGATTGACAGAATAGTATATGCAGCTACAGGAAATTGTTGGAGGTTTGGTGGAGTAAATTGCTGGTAAAGGTTGATCTACAGGTTTTTTAAATGCTTAACTTACTTTTTCTAGCCTGAATTGTGGATGTTTACATTTTCCAGCATTTAGCTGATGCTCTTATCCAGAGCGACTTACATGGTTACTGGTATTACAGAGGTGGGCCAATGTAGTGTTAGGAGTCTTGCCCAAGGACTCTTATTGGTGTAGCGCAGCATAGTCACCCAGACCAGGAATCGAACCCTGGTCTCCCACATGGTGTGGCAGCTCAGTGGCAGGTAGTGGTGTTATCTGTTGCGCCACACCAACCATAAATGACAGGGGGCCTAAAATATTTATTTTAATAATAAATATTTATTTATTATTTTATATATATATATATATATATATATATATATATATATATATATATATATATATATATATATATATATAATAAATATTAATTTAATAATAAATATATTTTAAATAATAAATAATAACTTTTCAGGGGCAGTGCCCCTAGAGGCTTGCACCTAGAGGCATTTTTGCATAGCCAATTCACTTACCGGCAAAGTAACCGGAGGCACATCAGATTCCTCACAGACAGGGTGCATCCCAATTGCACACTATTTAGCAGGATAATATTAACTAGTTTTATGAGTTTGTAGTGTGTAGTATTGATAAAGGTGTCAAATGTGAGTATGCTCAAAAATACACAATACTTAGAAGCGGTCTGGTCATCCCACAGTGCGAAACGGAAAAGGGAGGGAGGACCTACTCTCAGGTGGTAAAATTAAAAAAGGATGCAGGTGAGGGGGGCAGGATGATGTATATTGGCATAGCCAGGCTGACTGGCACCCCCAAATCAAATCCACAACCCAGGACCCGGACTACTGCTTAAAATGGCTTGAAATGAAAGAAGCATGTGGACTGAGGTGGTAGAGTAATATTACAAGGTTACAACGCAGTTCTGGTGTTCCACTAAAGTTTCATAGGGCAGTATTAATGCTCTGGCTCAGAGTGGCAATGACAGGAATGGATGACCAGCTTTACAACTACCTTGTCCACCAAAGACCGGCTTAGACCTCTGGCACCAGTTACCAGCAAAAGTTTTATTCTTATTTCAGATTATTAGTACAGATTTAGCCCAGAGCTTCAAATCTTGGTGGACAGAGTATCACAGTGCAGGCGCACAAAGAGCTTTTTACAGCCTTCATGACTAACCTAATAACATGGGATGTGGAAACTAGGAGTAAAATCAGGTGCATGTTTTCTGCTTCATTGTAGACTATTTGTGCACTGCTTGCACCACAGAAATGCTTCAGATAATTAATACATTTTTACATAGCGGTATAAAAAAACTATGAAGGATTCAATAATTTTGTTTCTAAAAAAAGGCTGTAAGAAATAAATGACTGATGTGTCAAATATGATACAAAATAAAAGTCATATAAGCATTAATAATTTATTTTTGTTTCTTTTAAAAATAATGGTCATATAGCCAAGTAAACACTCCAGTTTTAAAAGTCAGGTTTAGGCTTTAAAGAGTTGGTCAGAAGTACAGAAGTATTTTTGAAGAACTGAAAAAAAGGAGGGAGGAGGGAGGAGGGAGTGAAGTTCCCTCAGTGTACCTCGGGTTTGCCAGCTGTGGCGGTAAATAATTCATTACAGGTAACAGAAGCCTCATATATAAGGACTTACTGGTAGTAACGTTATCCTAGTCAGCAGACTTCCAGAAAAGGAGAAGAAGACACAGCGACGGTTGAGCTGCGGCTGCACTGAGGTACTTCTGCTTACCTCTTCAGGACATGGTGCCAGTTGTTTATGCCTGTGTTTAAGTGTTGGACTCGACGACCATATAAAGTTCAGATATTGATTTTTGTTGCATAGAGTCTGATAGAAATAAACATTAAACCACTCACAGAATGACACCTTAGAAAAAAAAATACAATTGATTTAATTTATTTTCACCACTGGAGAAGTGAAACCGTGTGTTAGTTGTGTGTTACTGCTGAAAGTGAAGCTCGAAAAGCAAATACTCAGCACATTGCTTCACCCATATGTCAAGCGTAGGTGAAAGCCTTTCAACATATCCTAAATAATAGCGTCCGAATATGTCTATTTTACAAATGTTGAAATAGTGCTTTTTCGTTCACTTTGGCCGGATGGAGCAAGTCTTTTCTTCCCTTGTGCGCCCTGCCCTAGATATTGCCAGATACTAAACAAAATAACATATGTTACTTAAACGCAGTTGCTTATAATTTGCTTTATTTGGAGATAATTGGGTTGGTGTAACGTAACTATAATGAATTTGCGACCTCTTGACACTTGTAAGTCATGTAAATAGACCTCGCCAGACTTACAGTATAGTGTTTAGTAGGTTCAAGAGACTGGAAAAATATAAAGACAGCTGTTTTTGTAAGTAACAACAATTACTACTACTCAGACTATAATAATAATAATAATAATAATAATAATAATAAACAAAAATATGGTCACATTATCTATATGTATTTTTATGCTGAACAGTCACACAAGCTATATCTATATGAGTTTTGTCCACAACCTATAAATAAAACAGTGTTTTAATATTCAAGAGCTGACTGCCATGGATCTGGATGGAATTGGTGAGTCTTCAGTGTGCTGATGATATGCATATGGTTAAAGATTTGCTGTGTATTTAAAACACTGAGCTTTTTGCTGTGTCTTTTGTATGTGGTGCAATACATGACTATGTGTGTAATCCTGTGGTCTGTGCTCTGCTTGTATTCCACAGAGGGCCTGAACGAGGTCCGTCCTGCAGTTTACCGCGCCGCCCTGAAGCTTCGCTCCCTACAGAAACTATGCCAGAGTGAGTTGAATCCCCAGTGTGTATTCACACAAGCCTTCACAGCCTAGTGAAACCATCTTTGAGCTTCTACCTGGAGAGTGTTGGTTTAAATGGCAATAGGAAATGATAGGAAATGTTACTGCAAACAAACCTTATGATTCTTTTTTTGTCATCACCTAGTAAAATATCATATGCATATGTTACTCATGTCTTATTACTATATTGTATGTCCAGTGCATTTGGTCTCGATCCGGGACCTCCGTCCCATTCTCCGTGCTGTCGGGGGTTCAGGGGACCCTACAGTGAATCTCTCCCAGCAGAACTTGAAGCAGAGTCTGGAGCAGCTCTTCCAGGGTGTCTTACAGGAGCTACCTGATCAGGCGGTGCTGGAGGCTGTTGAACAGACCTCTAGACTCCTGTTTAAACTGTACGACAGGTCAGAGGGTTGTTCTAACCACACTAAATATAATTATTTAATAATAATTAAATAATAATGTGCTGACAGGTGGTTCCACATGATGCGATTCTTGTTAGTCTTAGAGTGAATCGGGAGACTAAGAGGCTATTCGCCATCAGCAACTAGAGCCCAGGAGAGCACAACTAGCCATGCTCTCTCTGGGTGCATAGATGGCACTCTTTCACTCGTCACTTCCACTGTGATGCTTGCTGGCAACTCCCAAGTCTGTTGGCTGATGTCTCAGAGCTGGGGACCCGGTGCTTTCCTCTGAGCGCGTTGGCTGCCTAGTGATGCTGAATTGGCAACAGTTTGAAAAAAGGCATTGGCTGACTTTATGTGTATCGGAGTTCCTTACCGCTCTAGTGCCGAAGGCATTGCGAGTGATAGGGGAAGTCCTAGTGAGTGGGTGGGTTAATTGACTCAGCTAAATTGGGAAGATTTAATGTATATTTATGTCTGTTTATATTATTTGTATATATGTTTAGTCTGGGTTCTGCTGTTAATTGTAGGGAGGAGACTGGTTTTGTCTTGCTCAGGTGCTTGGAGGTTGCACTGGTCGTCCTTTCAGGAGACACCCTCTCAGCCAAGCACAGAGGTTGGAACTTACAGTATTTACTACGTTTTACACAGAAGCTCACAGACAGGGTCTTCTGTGGTTGTTTGTGTAGTTCAGGGATGTGCATGGCGAAATTTTGATTGCAGTGTTTGCAGTTGGGTTTTCATGATCCATTGTCTTCTTTTCCGGTAGCTCTGTTTCAGTTGGCCATTAGTTGCAGTGGAAGGCAGGGCATTGAGAGCAGCTCCGTCAGCCGCAGTGGACTCAGAGTACTGCTGAATGATCTCAGCCAGGTCAGACTAACTCACAGAGTGAGGGTGTGTGGGGAACTTGTGGTTAGTTTCTCTGTAAAATAATGATGGACATACTCTTACTGACATTCAATATCCACTGCTTTTCATCTTCTTTCATAATAAAAGATCCTTAAACACATGATATAGTTCATACTGATTCTATGTAACCTGTGCTTTTTCTTCTTGTTAAGGTACCAGCAGTGGTTCAGGAAAACCATGTGTTTGGGCATGTGGAGACTGCAGTCCGTTCCTGTTTTAATGGGGTATGTTTTCTCTCCTTACACACACTTACATATTGTTGTTGTCACACAAAATCCCAAAACTGACAACTGTACCGTTAACAAGATTTTTAAGTCACTTTGGAGCATGCCTATGGGCCCATTTATCATGAAATTCTGACACAATATAAAGAATAACTGCCAGATTCAAATTATGTTCAAAGGGGAAACGTCAAATATCAAGATTTACGTTTGTCAGGTTCCCATATGTTTACCATATGTATTATGTATTATATATTCGATATAGGGAAAACCCTTTATTTAGTCAATTTTCACTCAACATGGTCATATGTTTGAGTTTAGACTCAAAAGTTGGAGCATTTCCTGCTTCTCACCATCCAAGCCATCCCAAATACATTTAGTGACACTGAGATGACGCTGAGGTGAATTCCTGAGCGTGCTCACACTCTAGGCCTGGTTGATTTGTACTGCGCCTTAGCACGATTGTCCCTCCTCCCCCGCTAGCCCATGCTCACATTGACATGCTAGCACAATGTGGCTTTTTATATTGAAGAAAAGTGACATTATGTGCATGCACAGAACTTCACACAGAATAATAGCAGCTAATAAGATATTAAACTGCAAGAGACCCTGTGGATATCCGGAACATATCTGATAATGGATTGTGAATGATGACAGATTAAATTTTAACTTTATCCTCCAGGAACAGAAATGCTGCTAAAACTACCACAATTTTAAACAGATAGTCTTTATAAAGTCTAATAAATAATAATAATACTAATAATAGTACTCCCTGTCCCCCATTTTTTACTGTTTTTCCTTATCCTTTTTTTTCTCATTCTATTAAGCAGAGTGTTATTACAAAAGTTAGTGAGGTCATCGTTAATTAACACACATGTACAGTAAAGATGGGGCTGGCGATGCAGACTCTGTGGCTTATTTTTTATTTTTTTTTGAGTGAACTGATATATAATCCTTTCACATCACATGCCTTATAGAACAGCAATGTTCTGTTAATCGTAATCTGTGCTTCTCAGAACAATGGATTGCCCACTCAAGGGGTGTACTCATAATAGGTGATCTGTACCGTGCTGGAGCATGTTTCCTTCAAAAAAGCCTGGTTTGTTTGGGCCTGCACACAGTTAGCGATCACACCAGATGTATGCTGAATTGTGCTCATGCCCACCTCTTCAAATGAGAGGACACTTCTAGAGTGGGCAGTCCATTATTCTGAGGACCTCTGCATACCAAGCAAGTTCACTCTCTCTGGACCTTTTGATCAACTCCCACAGCATTGAGTTATGATCTTACCATGGAAAGATGGACAGAATCACGTGTGGATGTTTTCAAATGTGAAGTGAAAGCTTGATTTTCTCCTCTCTCTCAAAGATGAAGGCTACCAGTACTGTTGATCGAATGTTGATCGAATTTTGGTGGTTTAGCAGGATGTGCACAGTTGTTTGAAGTCTAAAAGTGATAATGAATTAATGAATGAATATTTTGTCAATACTTGCAGAAAGGTAAATAAAAGGGTAATGAATGCAAGTACCAATGCTGAATTGGAACAAAAAAATCCTAAACCTAACCTTAACGCTAACCTTGTTAGACCTCATTGTTGCTGGTCCTGACATTGTAAATTACAGTTGTTGTATTCTGATAATGTATGAAAACAGGTACACAGAGCCCTTGTCTTCATACAGGTGATTAGTGCAGGTGTAGGGGAGGAGCACTTCTTGAGCTGGCTGCAGTCGGAGCCTCGTCTTCTGCTCTGGCTCTCCACTCTCTACAGACTCTCAGTCAGTGAGGCTGTGTTGCACAGAGTCCGCTGCCATGCCTGCAGAGCCTTCCCTATCACAGGCCTCAGGTGTGTGTGCCTGTATTTCCTTTCACGATAAGCATGTGTGTTTCCAGGTTGATGGAAATGTTTTACATTCTAAATACTTCTAAACCGACTAATCATAATAACAGTAATAATAGGTAAATATGTATAAATGTGCAGGTGCGTGGCTGTGTATATGTGTGAGTGTGTATCTTCTGAATTTAATCTCTTTGCAGATATCGCTGCTTAAAGTGTTTGAATGTGCACTTGTGTCAAACCTGTTTCCTGACTGAGACACGCACCAGAAAGCACAAACCATCCCACCCAGTGCTGGAGTACTGCACTCAGGTCAGAATAGCACAGTACAGTACAATTGTCTTATTTCTTCTAAAGTTATTTATCTGCTCTGTTAGCATACATTTGCGTAGAAAACACGCATGATGAAATATCAGAACATGGTACTACCACCACCATGCTTAACAGTTGTTCTTGGATTAAATGCCTCACAATTACTTCTCTACACATGCCTCAGGTGGCCAAACAACTTAATGTGAAAAGATTGGGGATGTTGGTAAATCCAATCAGTGCCATCAAATAAACACTTTTATGTGGTCACAGAGTAGTCAATCATGATCACTAACAGGACGTTAAGAGGCATTGGTCTTGTTGAGTTCGGAGCGCTCCCACCCTTGTGTACCATCTTTTTCTATTAGAAAGCCCAATATTGCCTTTGACATTTACGCTCATGTTGTAAATGTGTATGTAAACGTCTGATCTAGTGGAAAAAATCTAGTGGAAATCCACCTCTGGACAGTAGAAACAGTTCAACAAAACTTCAACAAAAGCAGCATAAACTCTTTTTAATGCACTTAGCTTTAGAAAAAAACAATGAATGTGTGTCCCAGTACTTTTGTCCATGTAGTGTACATTATATATCAGTTTATCAGCTCTATGACCTCATTTATTTATGTTGTGTTTCATCTCCAGCCCTCATGGAAGGAGTCAATGGCGTCATTGGCATCCAGTGCCCGTCATGCCCTTCTTCCACGACGCTTCACCAGGAGAGAGGCGGAGAGGAGGGGAGCGCTTAGACCTGAGTCCAGCATAGAACCACTGCACAGGTATAGGAAATGTGTAGGTGTGTGTGTTTGTGTGTTCATTCCTTTAGGTAATCTCTTTGTTTTCTCAGTGGTTCCATTCCAGTGCAGCAACAACAGCAGCAGATGCAGCAGTGTGCTGATCCTGGAGATTTCCTTCTGCGCCCTGATTCTCCTCCACTGCAGATGAGAGTGGAGTCTAAAGCACTGCAGACAGACGAGCCTGACACACATCCTCAGGTACGTCACTGGTTTCACACGCCTGCAGCTCTTTGCAATTGATGTTTTATTAATGTAGCTCATTGTAACTGGGTTTGTTTCAGAGGAAAGCATCACTTCTCCAAAAAGACCTTAGCATCACTCAGAAGGCCATGCGGGACCTGCAAAGGGATAAATGGTAATGATTAAACATCCAGAATATATTTATATAAGAGTTATATTTGACATTTAAAGTCTGTGTGTATGTGTTTGTGTATTATTAGGCTACTGGAGAGAGAGTTTCAGGTGTGGAAAGTAGCGGCACAGTCAGAGCACAACTCTCTGGAGGACAGGTGTGCTGAGCTGGAGACCACCATGGAGGCACTGAGCCATCACAACCAGCACCTAGAGGAGGAGCTAGAAAAAATCCGACATGTGAGTAAAGCGAGAGGGCACGACAGGAATGAAGTTGCCAGTTTATTAGGTGATCCTTGTAACTACACTCTGTGCACTTTATAGTTTCAGCAGAAAGTGCTGGACTTCATATGGACTACAGTCAGGAACTGTATACCTTTAAAGTGCGACATTATAGTAGATGCTCCTATTAACTAGAACCTTTTATTCCCAGTATATAAATACGGATCACTAGTGACCCATGACTACATCTGTATATCTGAAAATATTGAATTATCAAAATATAAATATAGATATATATTCTTAGCAATCACTGTGTAGAATTATGAATGTATGAATGAAACATGAACATAATTCTTCCTAAAACTACAAATTGCACATTTACTTCATTTGCAACCACTTGCCACATTTAAATGATATACATCCACAGTTAACAATTTAGTCATCCTCTCATATGCTTATAGCAACATCTGTGAATTTTAACAGAATTCAGTAGAGATCCAGGAATATTTTACCAACAAGTTTACTTTTTAACAAACTGATTTTTTTTCTTATTTTTAAAATATTTATTTATTTCTAATTTTACCCCATTTTCTACCCAATTTGGAAGGCTGATTACACAATCCCTGTTCATGTGAACTTCCCCTCTAGCAACGCCAACACACTTCCGACACATGTGAAGCCACACTAAAAGTGACATGGGGAGGAAGTGCCATCAACCCACCCCTGAGACAGCAAAGCCAATTTTGCTCTCTGGCAGCGACTTAGTCCACTGGACCACTTGGAGCCTGACAAACTGATATTTAATGTAAATAATTCAATAGCAAATGTGTTTACATATTTACATTTGCATCATTCAATATTTTTGTTTCCAATCTCTTGGACCCTATTGACAATGCTCTTTGGTATCCAGGTGGCTCTGGATATCTTTTGGAAAACATGGAATGTTAATGAGAGCAGGCAGTCTTTGGAAAACTGGTTCCTTTTGCAAAATGTAATGGAAATGACGGTGTCTCCAACTACGCATATAGGATAACAGTCAAAGTCAGATGAGATAAAAATGGGTAAACAGGAAGGACAAAGTCTTGTTTAATCCAATTCAACTCTATTGTTTGGTGGATGAGTCAGTTAAAAGCATAAAGGATTGCAAACCCTTTGGGAACATAATATCCACTAATAAAAATGCTTACCTTTCATCCTAAGTCAGGTGCTTTGTATCGCCACACAGAAAGACTTGTCCAAGAGATTATGGCTATCATGATTTCTGTCTATAATTCATAGCCCAAAGTCTCTCTATCCATATTGTTATATAAAAGGGGGAAAATGTTTTACCACAAGTCTAAAGTAACGTCATCCTCGCCATCATTACATTAATACGCCATAATCAGGTCAACACTTGCTCTTTACATTAGGGGTGTTCATAGTTCTGTGGGATTATTATTGTACAGGTGCAGTGAGTTTAGCATGCATTTATGTGACAGACAGTATAATTAAATGGTTAAGAGAGGTTTGATGTGAAATGCTCTGTTCTAGATTCTGGCTTTTGCATGCTTATGCAAAAATAATATAAAAAATGATGGGGTTCTTGCTCAGAAACCTCAAAGAACATACATATCAAACTGACTGCACTTTAAGAGGTTAAATGGGACTAATCATGTCTGTTATCCTGCACAGACATTGAGTCTGAGAAGAAGTGGAGAATTTTGCCATGACATCCAACATTCCTTTCACACACCTCCCATGCCACAGTACAATGAAGATGACACGATTGAAAAACATTGGACAGCGTCCGAGAGTACCGATTCACACACCGACTCCATCACTGAAGAGCGTGAACCAGACCGAGGGGAAGAGGAGGAGACAGAAGAGATAGAGGAGAGAAGAGAGGAAGAGAAAGAAGAGAAAAGAACAGAGGAGGATGAGGCTCATATGGTGCAGGTTGAAGCTCATATGGATTTAGCTTTTATGGGCAGTCCAGTGACACAGGCAAAAGAGGAAACACAGCTTGTGGAAAAGCCTGAAGGGGAAACTGAAGGGGAGGCAGAGGAGGAGAAGGGGGAGGAAGAGGAGCCACAGGTCGACGGGAAGGAGCTTACCATAGAATATCCACCCTTAGATGGTTTTACTCAAGAGGATCCTAAGATAGAAAGCTCAGATGAGGAAGAGAAAGAAGAGGAGGAGCTCTGTGATTTGGTGCGGAGACTTAAGGGGGCGCTTCTTCTTGCTACACCCACAGGCAAGTATACAGGCTGTGTGTGTTATTTTGTGTGGTGATTTTAATTAGGAATCAGAAAGAGAATCATATCAGTTTTAAGAAAGCATGAGGGAGGACATTTCAGACTGTGACAGGATAGACACACTGAAAACTAAAAGTACACCAATTCAAGAATTTTCACTTGACCTTGACCTAAAAAAGTACCTAAATCCAAATTAGAACCAAAACAGAATTGCGTTGATATAATATGTAGTACTACTTCAAGGAAGCAAGCTAGGTATTAGGACCAAAATTAACCAAAACTTAGAACCATTGCTGGTAAAACTATGAATGGGAAAGCTCAACATGGTATCTGTTTTGTGGGAAGTCTCACGCTTCAACAAAAAGGGTATTCCATTATTCCAACTCCATTAAATGTAAACTAAATGGACATATATATTCCATTATTCCAACTCCATTAAATGTAAACTATATGGACAAAGGTATTTGGACACCTGCTCATTCATTGATGCTTCTGTAATCAAGGGAGTTTATCCTGAGATGAGTTCAACAATTCTGGAAGCAGTTCTTCTGGTCTTTCAGACCTCAGATTGACCTCCACCATTTCTGATAGCTGACATTCCTTAATTACACTGCAAGATTTGTGGGCATCAATTTAATTTGATTTGATTTAATTTTCAGAGTGCTAGGCAGATGCTTAGATGATTGTTGGGACAAGGTTTGAAGAGTCAGAGTCAGAGTCAGAGTATCAATAGGCATCAAGTGGCCTTTCCTAACAATGACTGTAAACAAGCCATAGTGCTAACAAGCTAATTAAATGGTAAACGTTATGTGGGATCGCAAATCTGTTAAGATGCCCAAACATTTGCATGGTGCAGTTTATTATCTATTTACTTAACTATTCACAGTAACAGATTTTCACATGGGGTGCGCAAGTACTTCTTTTATCTCTGAAGAAATGCCTTGCTCATAGAGTGGGACACTGGAGAAACTTCCCATGAGCTTATTGTTAGTGGAAAGCTTTCCCAGAAGAGTACATGCAGTTTCTGCAGTAGAGGTTGTACAAGCTACTTTTTAATCCTCTTGGAATTGGAAGAAACATTGACTGAGCATGTGTCCACAAACATTTGGCCCTACAGTGTATGTGATTTAATTTCACTACATCAGATCGAGGTGATAGGAGAGGAGATGTCCTGCAGTTCCTAATTCAACCAAATAATCCCCCAACACACAGTGATGTTCTAATGTGGGTGTTCTCTCTCCTATCACCCAGGTTCTGGTGGTCAACAGAGAGAGGTGCTCTTGCAGGCAGCAGGAGCTGTCGGAGATTCTGTATCTCACCTGGTTAATTCTGTCAGATCCTTCACTGATTCAGAAGGGGTACCTGAACAATCTAACCATGCACATGTAGGTAAATACAATACATCATCAGCCAATCACCACTCTATTCATCTTACAAAGGCACTCTAATAGTACCCTCTTCAGAAAACCTGGAATGACTCTTGATGACGTGAGTAGGACCACCTGCACCCACCAAGTGCACTGTTTATCTCCCGCTCGTCTCTGTTTGTCCTGCAGACGTGATAAGAATTCACAGCATTCACAGCATATACATATATATGTGTGTGTGTGTGTGTGTGTGTGTGTAAAGAAGCATGTGAAAAAGTTAGGACACTCTTTGTTTTTGTTTTTTTAGAAAACCTTTGTATAAGAAATGTCTACAAAAATGACATTTGTAAAATGTAATTAATATAAATACTATTTTCCTCTAAGGAAATGTTACAACACCCCCACATTTACCAGGAACCAGGTGCAGCTCATCAGCTGCAGATGATTAGGACATCATTAGAGGGGATTCTGGAGGAGCCTGTCTTATTTAAAGCTTAGACATTTAGTCTGGTTTACGCTTGATTGGTAAAGTGAGTGCTATTACCATGATTAAATCTTGTACATTGTAAATGTAGTTGAGTCTGGGAAGAGATTTAAAAAGATATCAGAACACTTTAAAAAAATCATCCCTTCCACTGTCTGCAAAATAATTTATAAGTGCAACAACTGCCAAGTTCATTCCAACAGCAGACCATAAAATGCGTAAAGAAATTTCATCATGGGATCTACAGGTAGCTCTTGCCACAGCTGAAGTCAAAGTACAGCATCAACCATCAGAAAGAAACCACATATGTTTTAAAGGGCGGTGTGCAAGGAACCCAATACTGTTAAAAAAAACACCAGAGCACCAGGAACAGGACATCTGGAACAATGTGCTTTAGACAAATGTTTGGACACAGCAACAGAGGACATGTTTAAATGGAGAAGGCAACACACATAAATGTATATATTAAACAGTATTACTTATCTAATACTAATGATGATAATGACTAATGAGCAGTACAGCAATAATATAAATTTAGACTTTAGATAAAATAACATGTTCCCCCTGCTTATTTGCCTCCTGGTTTATTTATTGGAACTGAGCTTAAATGTGCTTAATGCAGTTAACACAACCGCAAGTACTGTAACTTTATTAATGGCCCTATTTCTAACAAGTTCACCCAGGACAGGAAACTGGAATTGGTGGAAACCCAATGTGGACACAGAACACAGAAACTCCACCCAGACAGTGAATTGAACTCAAGGCCCCAGAGAGGCAAAAGTGCTACCCACCAAACACTGCGCTAAAAACTGGCTTGTGCAAAAATAATGGCCATTCAGTCCTGACCAGGGTTGTGGTGCCAGGGTGTTGTCCAGAGCCTACCCAGAAACACTAGGCAGGGCTCCGGTTCATCAAAGGGTATTACACACACACACACACCTAGGGGGCAATTTAGCACAGCCAATTCACTTACCATGTGTTTTGCTTTTGGGAGGTGAAAGGAAACTTGAGCACCTCGAAAACACAACTCTTCACAGACACTGAAAAGAAGTGAATGGAGCAAGGATTGAACCCACAAGTCCTGGCCCCTAGATGTGTCCAATACACACACTACCAGTTGTGCCACTGTGCTAATGTTAAATTGTCTTGCGCTCAGAAGCATACAGATAATTATATCCTGGAAAACCAACAGCATGTGCTATTTGACTGGGGGAACCCAGACCTTTGCATAAGAATGTATACATGGTGTAAGATTGCCCGGGTGTTGACTGAACCTTTAGTACTTATAAAACCTCAACCTTACATGACCTCAAAATTAAAGTTCATATTTTAGTAGTTTATTTAAACTTCAAAAACAGCAAAAAATGACTCTTTTTTTGTCAACTTCTTTATTGTTTTGTAAATGTTTCCATGGGAACATGAGATGAATGTAAAAGGGGGTGAGCTTGTGGAGATGAGAATGGACATCAAGTGGCCTATGCCAGTGGAGAAAACCTCTGAAATATTTCCCTATTGGTTAATCCCAAAGTAAAACCCCCTCCCCTCAATGACACTGGGCCGGTCCACTCGATTAGCCTTAGACCGATTTCATTTTGCTGTCCCGCAGACATTACTATAACAACAAATATTACATTTTACAAGCTGATTTTTTTATCCCCCCTCCCTTCCCACCCCTTTTAAAACATTCATTTGAAGTAAATCGAAGTTTATTCAAAAAGACCAACGTAGTCATCTTAGCCAAGCATATAAAAGACTGCCTAATGGCAGCACAACTCAGTCAGTTGTGCAGTTGGAAATTATTTTCGCTATGGTTACCAATCCATAGGGTCTGTGCGACATTTCCCCTTTGCATAGTAAGTAAAAGTTTGTTTTTTCTTCTTTTTTTCAATTTCTCCTTTGACATGCAGTTACCTTAAGAAGCGCGGCAGGCTGTGTGGGCTCCGCCCCCCAGTGCAATTACATCATGCAGCTTCCGGATTAGCTGAAAGAACATTCCGCACGGGGCAATCCTACGAGGCCACTGGGCCCAGCCGGTATTAGAAGTTATAAGGGGAGCAGTTATTTGACATATCCAGGCATAAATAATTGTGTGTGTGTGTGCGCATGTATGTCTGTGTGCGTGCACGTGTGTTCGTGTGTGTGTTCACTACACGCACAGTTTACAGTGAACTCAATGAGCAGCATCAGAAACTGCTGGCCACACCGCCGGATTCTGTCTTCGTTTGGTTTTCTCTTTTGTCATTAATATGGCAGAAGATTCCTGCAATACAACATGCAAGAGTTGGAAAGAGAAAGCAATTGAAATTTGTTGTCCCTGTTAAATGAAGCCGAGACTAGGAGATCAAAACCTTGTCTGTTGTCTCAACATGTGTCTTTTTCCCATGATAAAATGGAGTCAGGCATCCCATGCCCGTTCAGGGGTCTTAAGACTGCCAGAGGGGAGTCCCACCTGTCATTTGGTTCAACGCAGAGTGTTCCTTGCAGGCTTGCCTCTAGGCCGCTCTTCTTTAAAACTATTTATAGAGGATGATCTTCGACGCTTTCAGCTTTGTTGTGCGCCGAGTTAGTGACCCTCCTCTGCCATGCAAGTGCCACAGCCAGGGCTGATCATGCCAAGATTGACAACAAAACAAAAAGGTTGTTCAGGATGATCAGAGAAGGAAAAGCATACCCACGGCTGGTCATCTGAGTGATGGGGCAAAAGTCGTGAACGAGAGCGAGAGTCTCGGATAGATGTTGGGTGCATGACTTTGGATGAAAAAAAATCTACTGTTCGTTGCCCGCCACCTTGCCTTCCTTCTCTCTTCTTTTATTTCTTTCTTTTTTTTTCAAGTAACGCTAACTGGCTGTTAGCAGCAGGAAAGAGTACAGTCCAGCAGGTTGCTCTCTGTCAGGGCCCGGAGGAACCCGCCGGGCAAGGCTGCAGTCTCGAGTCCTCTTCTAGATAGCACTGGCATTTGGATCATATCGTCTTTTCTTGACGTTTCTTGGTGGTGTGGGCAGGGAGGGGGGCAGAAGACACAGGAGTTAGTAAAGGCAATGCCAGAACCATCAACATACACCATCACTGTCCTCTTGGGACACTGAACTACTCACCCTAAGCAACCCAGCAGCCACCATATTTATATAAAGCAGACACCAATCAATGAATGCTTGCCCTAGTTGAGCTAGATTAGATGAACTGGAGAGGTACTGCAATGTAAATAGTTACCAAAGAGATCTGTAATTTGAATCCAGGATGAATCTGCAATGCCTGCAATGGCTGTAGGTCAGTCTACTGTTACAATAATAAGTCTGTGAATGTGAGCTTTCTTGTAACTGCCTGAAATCACAGACCTGTATATCAACACCTGTTAACAGCCATGGATATGTACGATGTTGTCATTGGTAATAGTTACAGTACTGTACAGTACTGTTTTCTCTGCTGTCAATGTTTTTACATTGTTAAACAAAATTATATCAAATATTAATATTGAACGAGCAAATCCTCCATGTGCTAAAGTAACTGATCCAGTATAATGTCTAACCTTGCAGCTAATACTTTAACTTTTATACTTAGATACTATTTTGTTTATAAGTTTTATTCTTATTTGCTATAGCTGTATATGGGTAAATACTACTCACATTGTTGTGGAGCAATTTCAGGCCATTCTTTTGGTTGTCTACTAATTTTTGCCCCAATTTAGTCAGTTCCAATTCTCACCCACTACCAGTGCTGATAGCGCGAAGCCAACTGCATCTTTGCAGAACAGAATTAACCTCCGATATTAGCAAGCAGTTCAGGCTCAGGAGCAGTAGAACATCCCCACACCCCAGCTAGCAGAGAATATTCTAGGAACATTCAGCAATGTTTTTAAAAGGGGTAAGGAAGGGTTAGACTGCAACGATACAGAAACAATGTTCCAGGGTAATAATTAATTTATAATAATAGTAAAGTAATAACGGTTTGCATCACAACATTATTAGAAGGTTAGACCAAGACTTACATTATGGAAACATCTGAAATAACTTTCCCAAAACTAATAATAAAATAAATACAATACACTATAATAAAACCACGTTCCTACTGTGAAATACAGTATTAGCTTTGAGACTGACTTATAAATGGGTTTGTGCTTATAAATGGGCTTTACTGCAAATGTCAGTGAGGTACTAATGGTTCTTTTGGTTAGCAGTGTTTACTGGTTTACCTGGGAATGCCACTTTTACACAGTATCTTTGAACCTGCAGTTCTCTTAGAACCACTGATAACTGCCTAAAAGATTTACTACTGCTTCCCTAGTTGTGAACCTGTTTCTGGGAAGATTCTCCAATGTTCCTGAAGTTCCCAATTGGTGCATTATGACTCTCACCGTGGTTCAATTATGTCTTAAAAACTAATTTTTTCAGCCTGATATACAGTATTTCTGGCAGTTACTTTTTCACATGGGTGATTCGATTTTTTTCTTTCAACCAATCAAGGGTATCCATTGAGCATTACATTTTGTTTAAAGAGCCAATCACTGCACTAATATGCAATAATAAAAAAAAAATTTTCACAGCACTGCGTATCTCTCATTCAGGTAAGGGTGCGTTTACAGGGGCCTTGCATGCATGCTTTTGCATGTTTTAGAAGAGCAACCCACTTAAACACTTACCGGGAAGAGTGCAGAACACAAACCCGAGTCAATCTTGGCCTGGTAGTGACCAAGAAATGGAGCCTACCTTGTGTGATTCCTTGGCTTTGAGACACTGTAAAGTGATGCTGGTACGGACATCTAGGTGATGACATTTCAGTCTGGGCTACACACTGATGAGCCAAAACGTTCTGACCACTCACTGATGAAGTGCACAGCGTAGATTATCTCGTAACAATGGCGCATGTCATGGTCTGGGATATATGTTAGACTGTAACTGAACAGTGGGTTCTTGTAGTTTATTGCCTAAGACTCTGCTGCAGAGCCGAACGGTCCTGAAAATGGAGGGTAATCGTTCAGGTAGTCACACATTCGCATCACACCCCATTGAGTTTTAAACAGACTTGCTTAAGTGGATTCCAACCTTACTTGGCATGCTACATCTGAAGTACAGTGCACTTCCTGGTCCTGGATTTGGCAACACAGCAAATAGAAAAAGAAACCGGTCAGCAGGGGGCAGCACTGGCGCAGAATGGTATGGCACAGCCTTAGTAACCATTTGGCCCTGCTGTGGAAAAGAGGCCATTGGTGTGCCAGGGCAATAAAGGCTTGTCTAGGCAAAAATGGTCAATATTGATTATAGGAGAAATGTGTCACTACACACAGTGCATTGCACCCTGTTCTGGGCTACATAGCCAGACTGGCCAGAGTGCCCCTACAATGAACAAGAGAGCATCAGAACTTCCACCTTGCAACCTACAGGACTTAAAGGATCTGCTGTAATGTCTTGCTGTCAAATACCACTTAACCCCCTTAGAGGTCTTGGAGAGCAAGCGGTTTTGGCAGCCAACATAATATCATAATAGGCAAGTGGTCATAATGTTTGAGCTCATCAGTGTATATTGTATTTGGTATGAAACAGCCAAATTACACTACTGAACCTCCTCAAGTAAATCTAATCCAAGTCAAGCAGGGCTTAGGTCTCAAAAATGGTTTAAAGGTTTTACCACTCAACTATCATCAACTTAATTTGCAATTTTTTTATGCTCAATGCTGTTTGATGTTGTTGGGTTGCCTTGGGCACAAGCAGTTCTCCTTCACAAGGGGAGCAGACATGGAAGCGTCCCTCCATTTAGCGTGAGTGAGTGTGTGTTAGAAAGACAAGGAAAGATGTGGAAAAACAACATTACCTCCTAGGAGAGAACACCAACAACAAAAAAAGGGAATAAACAGTCTACAACACCGAGGGTCGAACAGGATGTCACACCCACAAACACGAACGACGACGATACCACCAGGAACGACAAGAAAGGCAACAAGAACAACAACGACAGGGGGTGGGGTTAGACACAATCTCCCCGTAGTGTGGCTTGATGTGGGGCATCCCAGCAGTTTAACATGCACCTGTCCATAGAGAGGTTAGGCAGGAGACGCCACTTATCGTTGAGTGTGTGGGGGGAAAGGTGGAGGTGGGGGGGGGGGAAGCATGCAGGTGCAGTGCAGCGCAGTGTGTCTGTACCAGGTCTCAGTGAAGCAGGCAGTAAAGGCAGCAGTGTCGGGCGAGTCCGGGTGGGGGGTGAGGGGTCTTGCTCTGTTCTAGGTTTTCTGGGGCCCCAGGGCCTTCCGGGAGGTAAAGAGGGCGTGGCAGCCAGCCATGGTACAAAGGCTGCCTACAACACAACCTCCACCCCTCTTCGCTCATACTCTCACCCTTTCAGACAACGGAGGGGGGATTGAGAGAGAGATCACGGCGAGGAGAGCGAGTAAGAAAGTCGTCATCCCTCCCCCTCAAAATTAAAAAAGAAGGAAAAAAACCCAACCCAAACCCATATAACCCAGGAAAACCTTCCCCTCCCGCCCAATGAGGTGAGCTCAGCCTTAGTGCAATGCTCTTGATAGCTAGCATCCTGTATTAGCTCTGCCTTATTGGTGCCAGTCCACATGCACAAACCCTCAGTGGCCTCAGTCAAGATGCTATGTGCAGACCAGCATGCTGAAGTGAGCTAAGTCTCTTGAAGACCAATGTCCAATCGCCAAGGCTAGCTAACTAGCTAGAGAATCCCTTGTTGCACTCTCTGATTTACAAATACAAGTGTGTTACCATGAACAAATGACTCAAATGATTCTCAGTTAATACATCTTAAAAGAGCAGAGATTGTCAATAACCCACTGGCTCACTTGCAGTAATGGTATGGCACAGAATCAAATTCATGGCCAACGTTGCCATGTTTGGTGTCCAGATTTTGCTTCTTTGGTTTAGTGATGAAGGTACTAGGCTAACTAGGCTAACGAACACTAGACGTCCGCAGCATCCAAAATTGATTCATAAATATATACTCATACATCAGGTTTTTTTTTCATCAGCAATTTTATTGTTTATTGCAGATGTTCACAAGGCACTGGAGTAAGAATCCTGGTCAAGTCTCGAATCTCGGGTTCAACTAAATTATAATACGGCGCCTTCAGTCAGAAGAACAGAACTGAAATACAACACAAATAAATATGGTGCTTAAAATGAAAAGGCTGGTTAGCCGATGGTTCGTAATGCTAGCTAGCATGCTTGCTATTAACAACACAATATTCACCTCCCTGAATGTTTCCCCCCGTTTAATTGTTTTTATTAATGGATTCATGGTTTGGCTTTATTGACAAGCAAAAACTCGGTTCTTGTCTGGACCTCTGTTAAATTAGGTCAGTCACTTTAAAAGGGGGGAATATTTATACAATCACTTATTTTACACAATATATTTTTATTTAGTTGACAGTACTTTAAATTATGATGCTTAATATAATCTTACTTTAACATTTAATAGTTTTGGGGAGTAAAATATAATGCACCAAAAGCACCAAATAATTATGACCACGTTTTCATTTACAAAAGCAAAAAAGAAACCAGCACAAAGTCTGTGGCCTGACATGGCTGGGGGTTCCGCTCCACAATGTACAGTTTTAATACAGTGCTGTTCTAATCTGTGCAACCTTAAGGAAGACCTGGATGAGGTCTGAGTTGACATCTACTGTTTATTAGCAATATTAGCCTCAAAGGTCCCACTAAAGAAGCAAAATGTGGACACCAAACATGTCTGATTGGAGACATGTGTGGCTTGTGTAAACTTGTGTAAATTTGATTTTATGCCATTTTTTCTTTTTTTACATTTTAAACATTAGCAATTCTGTTTTAGGATCCAGTGCTATATCAAATGTACACTTTGTTTTTTGAAATCACACAGTTGCTGTTCAGATCTTATGGATTAAATTAGACTGGAATGTACATTTTACACATTTTTTCATACTAGTGTATAAAATTACTCCAACAGGTTGTTACTTCCTTGTCTTTGAGAGCATAATTTGGTAGATCAATTCATAACTGTTACTTTTATCATTTAGCACGCATGCATCTCAAGCGTCGGGCCAGTCTTCTAGAGGTTCTGCTACAGTCTGTCAGACGCTTAACCAATCTCGAATGTTTTGTGGAAGACAATACTCCTCAGTTACATATTGACTGATAATAAAATCTGTTTTTTTTATTAATTTCCAAATCAATATTGAAAATCAGTCTATATTTACAATGCTATACGACACCTTGTCCTAGAATTAGAAATCTGCAAAGGATCTTAATTATGATTTTAATAGTGAAAAACAAGATTCAGTGAAATATTACTTGAATTGTATGTTATCAATGAACATTGAATTATTAATTGATTAATTTCAACTAACTGTTAATAATAATGGTCACCTGTATTGGTAATTCCGTTTAGGCTACCTATAATTTGCTAAGTTGAACCCAATTGCTGTGTTTGTGACAGAAAGTGTCCAAACATCTGTCTGTAGCAGGAGCTCAGGCCCTGATGTGTGAGTGTGTGCTGTTGCTGTGCATGTGTGTATACTTGTGTGTGTGTGTTAGCCTGTTCCAGGCAGGCAGGCAGTAAGAAGCATGCGGTGTGGCTCTTACTTAAATCCCCATCCCGTCCCCCCCAGCACTATGGCTGCCATCAGGATGGCCCCCGCGATGGAGCCTATGATAAGGTTGGTGGCGCTAGGACCTGCAGAGGGGCATGATGGGAGAGAGACATGACGTAAGCTGTGTAGGGCAGGACACACAGCACGCAAGGCTTGTACACATGAAATGCAAGAAGCTGTAAGATCCTCCTTCGGCTGCTTGGATTTGCATGGCTGCTGCAGCAATGGCTTGGTATGTTTGTCAGCGGTTCCTGCATGAGGGGGCCAGAGTGATAGAGACTTGGTGTGTATATGAAGCCATGAGAGGTTAATAATAGGAAAGCTCCAGCATTTGTCAACCTAATGTCCATTTGCCGCATCTGTAGCATACGGCTGATTGCCACAGACAGTAATTTTATGAGTGCTTAGTAAAAGAGGAGAAAACCTGGTTACTTGAAACACACTTATATAAAAAAAGCCTGCAAGCAGGTGTTGAAACATCTGCCCGTTGACTTCTAAGTGCTGTTTTAGTCAACAAGGCAACTACAACAGGGAACGTGGGATGTGAGGGTGCTGCAGCTGCTAAAAAGAACTGAAAAAGATTAGTCTAAGCACAGTCGAGATGTACATCAACCAGCCAGAACATTAAAGCCACTAATGGGGAAATTAATAACATTGGTTAGCTGGTTACAATTGCATCTGTCAAGGGCGGGATCTGCATGTTAGGCAGTGATTGAACAGTCCGTTTTCAAATGTGATGTGTTGGAAGCAGGAAAATGTAAAAGCCTAAGAATCGGAGCCACTGTGACAAGGGCCACATTGTGATAGCTAGAGCACAGGAAGAACTGGTCGATTGTTCCTGGTATGCAGCGGTCAGGACTTACCAAAACTGCTCCAACAGAAGGAAAACAGGGGAAACCATCAACAAGATCACGGGCGCCCAAGACTCACTGATGCGATCCATAGAGGCCCCATCAAAAGGTCTGGCTCTCACATGACCGGCCCACGAGGCTAATTCCTGAAACTTCCTAATGCACAGTCCACGACTGGGCTACTGCCTGGGAAGGCCCCCACTGGGAAGAACGAGTTTGGGAGGGGGCGGGATGATATAGTTGCATTAAAGAAGGCAATAAAGGTCAGGTTTTAGATGGCAGTGTGTGTTAATGAAACGTTTCTTGTTTGATGAGCAAAAGTGTAAGAATTATGTTTTTTTCTTTGTAAGTGTGATATTCTATTGGCATATTTATGTGAATTTGGAATTTCTACACAAGTATTTGGGGTGTAGAAGAATTTGAGGGCACATTTGGTGGTACATTGATGAAAAGCCGAATGATTATAATTGTTGTTAATTAAAAAACACCAGTCCAGCATCTACAAGGAAACATCTACAGCATCTACAATTGCATCTACAAAGGAAAACACGGACATAATTGTATGTGGTAATCAACAATTTGACACACATGCTGCGGATGCAGATTAGGTTGAAAAACACTGGAACATCCCTTTAAGGATGACTGATCACTGGTATACTCTGACAAAATGCTGAAGTTGTCCGGTGGGCCGTGCAGGAATCACCAAACTGCATTTCTATCATTGGAGTTTGGCACGAAGTGAACAAAATCATAAAAAAAGAAACAGCTAAACAGCTAAGGCACATATCAACACTGCCGGGGGCCCCGACGAGACCACTCTCACACGTACATACACACACACACGCGAACTGAGCGGTTGACAAACAAATACACTCCTAAAAGAACTCTCTTGCGCTCTCTTAACCCGAGTACAGTGCCGTGTCTGTAGAGGCTCTACACAGGGTGTGGCTTTTGCCTGTTTAGAAAGCAGCATCGTCACACTTCAAGTCAGCTGCTTCGCTCCAGAATGGTTCCCTACGTCACTGTTTATCTTCCCTCGCGTTCTTCCGTTTGGTTTTTTCGTGTGCGTAAATGCCCCACATGGACCAGTAAGGAGAGCACTGCAACACTGCGTAACACAGAGTAATAATGGGCATATTCATAGTGATTACAGTCAAGGAAAGGGGGAGAAATAAATGATATTTACTGATCGATCCAGCAGGTTTACACAACACCGATCAATCACATGGCACTGTCACGACAACCACTACGGACGGAAGAAAGAAAGAAAAAAAAAAAGCCACTGGGAGGACACACTTACACACACGCACACAAGGGATCACAGCATCTCCCGCTTGCTGGGGGAGTGGCGTTGAAAGGGATGAGAAGTGCTTACTCTATTCCCCACCCAGTGCCTCCAAAAATCACCCCCAGGGCCAGAATGGTCCCTGCCACTGCCCCTATCAGCCTGTTAGTGGCCACGCTCACTGCGCAGAGGAAATAGGGGGTGATTCAGCAGAGAAAAGGTAAGATGAGGCCCCATGCTAAGAATGTATATGCACAAATATCTTGTACAAGTCCAGGGGCTAGTCATGGGCAAGCCCTGTGTATGTGGATGTGCGTCTATATAATCTATATTTGGGTACAACAGGTGCTGATGGTGTTTGTGTGGAATGGAAAAAAGGCAAGAGAGAAGAGGTCACGAACCCTTAGGACCCTCGTCTTCAACAACAGGGGGCTCTTTTGGTGGGTCGTGCATGCTGCAGTCTGTTCCCGCCCAGGTGGAGTCGCAGGTGCAGGTGGCTTCGTTATTGCACACCTAAGAGCAAGCAAGAAATACAGCAAAAGTGGAGAGAAAAAAATAACGACATTAGCAAGTCGGCCAGATTTATGATTGTAACGGGTGGAAGTTATAAGTTTGCAGAATGCTACTTTCTAAATGTACCGTGGCCACCAAAAAGTTTAGTGATCCTGTTGTTAAAGAGTTGGCAACTTACAATATGTACAGTGGGCTATTTACATCTTATTCAGAGCGACTTACACGGTTACTTGTATTACACAGGTGGGTCAACATAGTGTTTGTGTATTGTCAAGGACTCTCTACAGGGTAGAAAGCAGCCAATTTGAGTTTTTTTGGCCTTCCTAAGTCAACAAGGCAGCTAGGGAAGGCATTGGGAAGGTTGCCCTATACCGCAAACCACACAGTTTGGTGACCCTGCTGTTTCACTATAACTAAAGCTGGTATTTAACTCGAATAAGGTGTGCCTGGAAAATCACTAAACTGTGCAGAACTCTGGCCCTCGGGGACTAAAGTTCTAGGAGTTCTCCACCCCCTACAAGAACAAATAAGAGTGTTTATTAGTAATATAATAAAATAAGGATTGATTAAAGATTCTTTATCATATTAATTAGAGAGGCTATTTGAAAACATACTTATATATCCTAGTCATTTTGTTACATCATGCTTTATTGTATTATTGCTTAATAAACACATCTGAATTGAATTTTTATTTTTTCTGGTGGGTGAATTTTAAGCAAGCTTTGGGATCAGAGATTTTTTACTTAACCTGGCAACCCTGTCTATTAGAAAAGCCATTGCAAGGTGGAGCAAACCAACCCTTGGGATCGGAGTGAGATGGGAGTTAACAGCAGTCCAGGATAGTGATCATGTATTATGTATATGGGGTAATAATGAACTCTGAAACCTAATAAAGAAAGAACCTAACTACTGACCTCGTTTCCCAGGCTGTTATCAGATATCTGCAACAGGCTGGCGGATTAGCATAGCAGCTGTTTAGTGCCTCACGATCGCTAATACATGGCCACTCATCAGAGTGAGGAAAATGGAAATTAAGAAACATCAAAAACACGTTGTGAAGAATAGTGTGGGCTTTCACAAAGCTTGCTAAAATACACTGGTGAACAAAACAGAAAGCATCCATAAACATGAGTGCAGCTATAATTGAATATCATTTAGCTGAGGGGAAGTTTAGGCAGGAGGTAAGGAAGGAGTGTATTCTGTTTCAGCTCAAGAATATACAGGATCTAACGTAATTTGGAGCCCTAATTAAATGAATTACCAGAGTAATGCACAAAACGAAATGGAGCAACAAGAGAATAGGGAAAGTGGAGCTGGACAGTTTCCTTCCAGCAGGCAAAATGGGTTAGTATGGTCCGCAGGGAGATTAGACCAGACTAACAGGAGATTTGGTTTTGTTTAGGGCAATACTACTGCCCAAAGTGTTTATAGAATAAAGATATAGATAGATAATGTTTTCCTTTTAAATGTTTAATAGCGCAAAATAAATGATATAAAACCCAATTTGAAAACCCGGTTTTTCTTGTCAAACCTTGTTCCTTGAGTTTCTTGAGGAACTTTTTGAGGTTCAAACTGTGGAGGAAAGTTTGAAACCTATTAAGGTGCGTTGGTGAACTTTCAAGAAAAGTTTTTTAGAAGAAAAAGATTCCTTGAAGCAAATTTAGAGGTTCCTCCACAGTTCCTAAAAGGATTTTATGCTTCTAATGGCTACAATATTTATAAGACGCACCTGACCATTAGAAGGATGAACGATGCCCTGCTGTAATGGGGCAAAGTGAGAAGAAATCGCAAAAGACACAGTGGTTCAATTCATTAATGATTAATTCATATAATATTTAACAGATGAATCAATTGTAGAAGTCACTGTTAGTGGACGCCCTTAATGCCATTAATTATGCCAAAAAGCTAACTGGCCCAGGGCCAATTAGAAATTAAATATTCCTGCAGTGTTTTCTAATGTAATTTTTTTCCTTTTCCCAAAATTTGGCACTGCCAACTAACCCACCCATTTGTAACTCCCCTAGCACTAGCAATGCTTGCGATACTAAAAGGGGAAAGGACTTCTCCGATACATGCAAAGCTATCCATAACCTCTTATCATTCTGCCTCTGATGCGGCAAGCGTCAGTCTTTTCTAGTCAGCTCTTGTGTTTGTCCTCTTTGTGATCTTTAGGTGTTTTTGATGATGCATTGACTTACGCCGTGTGCAGAGCAAACACGTCCATCAGGCCCTGAAGGACAGGCTGTGACGTTGAGGGAGGAGATGGGCAGACACTTCCGGTCAAGGCACATCATGGAGGGGCCACATGGTGTCCCGTCCTCCACATAACCCAGATCAGTGTCATCATCCAGGAGCACACGGCCGCCACTGACAGTGGGGGTGAGAAGAGATTAATTTGTGAAAAGAAAAAAGGGAAGACAGTGAGGAATGTGAGGTGATAGGCCGAGAGAGATTACAGAAGGAGACAAAAAGACACAGTGAGTTCAAGATTCTTTTTTTTCCTGGTTTCCTGTTTTTTTTTTCCTTAAAACAAACTATACATATGTATACAGAAGAAATCATGACCTGAGAGACATATAAGAGACCACATGATAAGGGCTGTAAATACTACTGTTGAGGGGTGAAATTGCAGTTGGGCAACCAAACTAACAGTATGCAACAGGCCCTGAAGTTCAGGGTTTTCTGATGGCTAGGGGGAACACAACATAGCAGTGGGTTATCTATCCATGTCTGTAGATCTAAAGTGGTTGCAAAATTTCCAAACCCCCAACCCCAACACACCTGGTTCCAATCCTCCCTAGTGCTCCTGAAGACTTTAGTCAGCTCCATAAGCTATGCCATATTTGGTCTGTAACAAAGCAGGCCTGCAGATCTCCAGTAGTACAGTGAGATATCGCAGTTTCAGAGACGCAGGACACCTCACCTGCAGTCTACCAGTCGTCCCTGATGGTTGAACGTGGTGGGGGTGATGTCACCTTTCAGAGTCCCAATCCTAGGGTTTCTGCCGATGTTGGTGCACAAAAGGTACCCACAGAACACATCACTGGTGAGGGAGACAAAGCAAAACAGAACGTTGGCTTGGTGTGAAAATCTAAACCTCTAGTTTTGTTTGCACAAGGTCCAAGTCAGACAGCTCATATTTTTGTCTGTCTCTTTGTGCTGTTAGTCGAGACTGGAGCAGAACTCTGGACCGTCAGGGGGGTCACAGAGGACTGGTTTGAGAACAATTCAGCTAAAAATGAGTCCTGCAGCACAATCCCCCCCGTATGTGGGATTAAAGAGGAATTCCACCAATGTAAATACAGTACTTTTGTGTGTTTTGTGTAAAATTTAGAAACTTACACTACACAAACTTACACATAGCTAATATTTAATGTGATATATATTAACTGATTAGCTGCATTTCAAAGTGTAAGCTGCAGGTGAGGTAAGTTGTATTGCTTGGCCGCCGATTCACAGAAGGTTAGGACCCTTTGTATACAGCCTAGAAATGCAGCCTATGGCAAAAGCAAAAAAAAAAAAGAAAGCAAAGTTTCACGCCAAAATTGCAAGAGGTGGGACCTTTCTGATGATGTCACCACGCAGCCTGGTTCGACTGTTCAATCTGTATGAGCATTAGGCTACTAAGAAGAGGTCTTCATAGGACAGTCCTACCGAGGTCCCGCCCTACTTAGGCTGCAGCCAAGGCTTTGGAATCCAGCTTGTGACTTGTGATAATGGAAAACTTTTCTTTTCATTTTTAAAACTTGTGAAATTTCTATTCCTCTAATTGAAATAGGAACACATTTGATATGTGGGTGTTAAGTGAAGGGTTCAAGTTTAAATAGTAAACACAAAGCATAACTATACACTCTTCAAAAACTGCAGAGAGAACGGTCTAGAGAACCTACTATCCGTTCTCCAAACTAAAGCTACAGTTTAGTATCACCAAAGTCCCTAAAAGCAAGTTTGTTCCCTCAGCGGCCGTCTTTGCAACCCCACCGGGCAGTTATTTCAAGTCATACCAGACCAGACATACTGGAGCCATGTTAGCGTTGTCATTGGTCAGGGGAATGCTGACGTAAACCCGCTTTTAGGGCCGCCCATTCCACATAGGAGATGCAATACTGTTGCAGACAATACAGCAGACATTTATTAGCCTTTAAAAGATATAGAAGATGTCATCAGACCTACTTTGTACATTTACATTAGGGGCCCTGAGGAGCGAGATTAATTAACTTAATTACAGAAAAAAACATTTCAGTTTTACGTTTTACTTTATTCAATCCAGTCCTATGACATTTGGACCAAGACAAGCTGTCCAACCTAAAAATGTACCTCAAATATATGACCAAATTAGTACACTTAGCTAAAAAAGACGGTCAAATATGGCATATTTCAAGTAGGACAGCAAAGTTCTGCCTGCTTAAAACTGAAGCACATTTTATTTAAATGATGACTTCAGTGCGTGTTCAGGTTGTGCCCTGCGCATAATGATAATGACCAAAGAATGACAATGGATTTAAACTGACTGTTTGCTGCAGGGGAGCCACTTCTCTCCATCTATCCCACAGTTTCCTTTCTCTGTCCCCTCTGTGTTCAGCTTCTCGTAGCAGTGCTTCTCCGAGCCCCCTGCCTCTGAGAGAGAGACAAAGAGAGAGCGCGAAATACAGAGGAGGTTACATTGCGTTACAGTGGCGTGGTCAGTAACTGCATTTTACTGTGACTGATCCTGTCGTCCGTGTTAGCTCACTTGGACCCCAGATGTACTTGCACTGGCTGTCCCTGGTCTTGCATTCACCACCATAGCAACGGCCCTGAAACAAAAGATGCAGGGAGAGGAAGGCAGATACAATTGAGACTGAAACACCTGCAGTGTTTGTGTTGTTCTCCGATATGCGGACACTATAAAGCTGAAAGCCTCACCTGGTTAATCTGACAGGAGTAGCCGTCCTGCTTATGGAGGTTAGAAGGACACTGTAAAAATAATAATAATAATAATAAGAAGACATCTTCAGTTGCGCTTTGTATGTTCCGTGAGGATCCAGCTTCCTCACATGGAGATGTGATTATGAAACGGTTCAAGATTTGAGATGCTGTAGGTGCATGACACTAAATACTCCTACGGGGGTTCCCGTGAGACTGCAGACCTGTAGTCTAATGCTACTGCTGATCCACTTCTTAAAATGTTTAATTAAAACTAATGTTGCAGCCAGTCTAGCAAGAATCAAGCTAAATCAAGCTGAGCTCAGCTGATCCCCTACAGCCTAAATGATTTGCCCTTGAGGTTTTAGGAAGGTTAACTGTCAGTTAATTCAGTTGTATTTTCATTTTTGTGGCCAGGTCTGCATGATTATTTTTTTACTTTTCAAAAGACTACATATGTTGGCTTCATATGTTGATTAGAAAGCGACTAGCTAGCTATTAACTGTAATCTGCATTAAATCTGTATAGTATCTGCTTAACATGACACTCACATGGTCACAGTGTTCATCAGTAATAACTGGAATGGATTGTTAGATGCAGGGAGAGGAAGGCAGACGCCTCACCTGGTTAATCTGACAGGGGTAGCCATCCTGCTTATGAAGGTTAGGAGGACACTGTAGAAAAAAGAAGAAGAAGAAGACATCTTCAGTTGCGCTCTGTATGTTACCTAAGGATCCAGCTTCCTCACATGGAGACGTGATTATGAAACATAGTCCAGACTGGCAAATATCTGTTCCTGATTTCTGCAGTTATCTGATTATTCAAGTGGTAATGTAAACAGCATAAATAGATCAGAGCAGGGTCTAGAAATTCGATAGATAGATTTTAGCTCATTAATCGGATTTCTCAGTGCATGCATACTCTTGCCTGGAGTATTTTTTAGATTTTAGCAATCTACGACAAGAAGTTCAGGTTTTGACATTTACATCACGTCTCACTCTGTAAGATTTTTGCCTGCTTGTAAAGCAGAACTCTGATTACTGCCTGACACATGTAAACCCAGATTGGTCACAATATCTGATTACTTAAATGCATGTAAATGCATCGATTGGATTACTGACAAAATCTGATAAAAACTTTCTGCAGTTATTGGATTAGGAAGTGCATGGAAACGCACTCAGTGACTGCATTAGAAGATCTCATCTTCAGTCTCATCATCAGTAAACACCAGTGACCCAGTTCCATTGCCAGCCATACAGGCCCATGTTACATCAGTGCCTCCACCATGTTTGGCAGTTGATGTGGAATACTTAATGATGTGGATAATTAACCTTTCATTTTCCTATCCCTTCTCAGGCATCTTGGTTTAAAAGAATCTTGAAAATCTGTTCTTGGTTTAACAATTAATGTTTTACAAAAAAATCAACCTGTGGAGATTAACTGACATCCAGAAATAATATGGGAATTATGGTCATTTAGCCTATTAACTTCATTTGCATTTATGGCATTTATCTAACGCTCTTATCCAGATACTCATATTACAGAGGGGGACCTCTGTAGTGTTAGTCCTTGCCCAAGGACTCTTGGTGTAGCGCAGGCTTCACCCTACCCTCTTTATTCCCAAAAACATGAAGCAAGAATGAAACCTGTCTGTAAGATGTGTCCCAAATAACACACTCCTATATTTTATATACTACACTAATGAACTAAACATTAAACTACTAGTGATGAGGCACTCTTTTTACATGCTGTTAAGAGTCGTAGTAAGCGGTTTGGGACACAGCCTACAAGAATGCAAATGGCGTGTTGTCCTTATCCTAATTATATCCTAATTATTTAATGATCATTATCGTTTTACATAAGCTGTGCATTAATATAAGGGATTTCTCTACATGTGTTGTGCCTCTTCCATCTGGTAAACCACCTGCTCCCATGCACGACGATAAATACTCCCACGGGGGTTCCCGCAAGACTGCAGACCTGTAGTCTAATGCTACTGCTGATCCACTTCCTATAATGCTTAATTAAAACTAATGTTGCAGCCAGCCTAGCAAGAATCAAGCTAAGTCAAGCTGAGCTCAGCTGATCCCCTACAGCCTAAATGATTTGCCCTTGAGGTTTTAGGAAGGTTAACTGTTAGTTCATTTGTATTTTCATTTTTGTGGCCAGGTCTGCATGATTTTTTTGTATGTATCTTTTCAAAAGACTACATATGTTGGCTTCATATGTTGATTAGAAAGTGCTTAGCCACAGAGAATGACTTAGCTAGCTAGCTATTAACTGTAATCTGCATTAAATCTGCATAGTATCTGCTTAACATGACACTCAGGTGGTCACAGTGTTCATCAGTAATAACTGGAATGGATTGTTAATTAATGGAAATGGGAACTTCTGTCATTTCTGTATTCATGAGGTCATAATAACACACAGCACACTTTGACTTTTTGTCAAATTTTGTAATATTGTAACAACATTAAAAAAATAAATGTAATTAAATTAAACTGAATTTAATTTCCACTACAGTCTCATAAGCCCTGCAATGCTATTAAGTACATCTAGGGGTTGGGAAACCCTAGTCTAAGGCATAGGTATGTGGGTGTGCATAAAGGGTGAAAAATAAATACATTTTAAACTCTCTTATTTTTACAATTTAAATACACCATATGGACAAAAGTATTGGGACACTTGCTCATTCCTTTTTTCTTCCAAAATCAAGGGTTCTGAAGAAGCACTGTTAATAGGATTTGACTGCATTCAGTGTCAAGTGGATTTGTGAGGTCAGGTTGTTGGATAATCACCGCTCCAACTCATCCCAAAAGGACTGGGTGGCGCAACAACCATCATTCCACAGAATACAGTTCCACTGGTCCACATTTCTATGCTGGGGGGCTTTATACCCATCTAGTCTATGCCAGCTCTATAACAACCCCGAAAAAACTGTTCTGATAAGTGCAATATCGATGACACTAGCTAGTGGGCAGTATGGCGACATTTATAATCACTGTAATAAATGACGCCACACTACATAACATGCTTTTGTGAATCTCATTGTTAAAGGTGTAAGAAGAAGCTTTGAAGGTTCTTCATTTTGAAAAGTGAAAGAAAGAAAGTGAAAGAAAAGGTGCTTGCCATTAGGCATTACGGTGTCAATAGGTTCATGTTTATCTGCTCCAGAGAGTCCTATTCTATTAGCAGTACTTCTCTACGGGGATTAGACATGCTGTGTGTGTGCATTTGCACATCTGTGTCAGCACTGCAACTTGCAAATGCAAGTAGCCGAATCATCTAATTTAGCGTCACATGAGATGTCATTTCTGAAATGCATTCCACCTTTTTTTATACGTCATAAAAATTGCCCATGGTTATTTCAGTACCTCTGCAGCCTTTTGAGTACCAACCAAAAAGACTGGAGCTTTCTGTGTGTGTTTGTGTGTGAAAGGGAGCGAGAACAGAGAAAGAGAGATAGAGAAAGAGAGAGAGAGAAAGAAAGAGAGAGAGAGAGAGAGAGAGAGAGAGAGAGAGAGAGAGAGAGGGCAGCAGTAACCTGTCCCGAGTCTCCTGAGCAACTCTCTGAAATATCACAGTCATTCACAGCATAGCGGCAGCTGTACCCCCGTGGAATTAACTGAGGAATAGAAAAGAAGGGGGAGAGTGAGAGAGAGGGAGAGAGATGAGAGAAGACAGAGCTGGCAGAGCCAGTGCCTTTTAATATTACATTACTTTTCTTTTTTTAGGCTTTCTGAGCTGCACGAGCAAGACTGACGAAGGATGAAAATGTACTGCTTTCAGTTCATCCATCCTTAAAAAAGGACTGTCCGGATTAAAAATAGACAGCCTGCCTGTGTAATACAATTCAGGCTAGAATGCACAAGAAACATAATAAAAATCCCACTAATACTTCGCTATGTAAATGAAACTTTATGGAATAAGACTCGTGACTTTACCAGGCAGGTGCTGTTACAACATGGCCCGTCACTGCAGTGAGCACCATTAGACAGAGAGCACTTCTTACAGCAGTCTTTATAGCATTCCTACAACAGCAAAAAGCACACAAACACAAACCAGCTCTAGAACAACACTGCATATACAGTTATTGAAAGTGCAATATCTATGACTCTAGTTAGTGGGCAGTACGGTAACATTTCTTAATTACTGTGATAACTTACACCACACTACATAACATGCTTTTCAGTAAAGTTTCTTGAGGAATGTTCGGAGGTTCTTCAATTTGGAGGAAACATATGGAGGAAGCATCTAAGGTGGATTGAGGAACCTTCAAGAAAAGATTTTAGAAGAAAAGGTTCCTTGAAGGTTCATCAAAGTAGAGCTGGGCAATATGACCATATTTTATTGTATTGTGATCAATAATTAGCTGCAGGTTTCATTACTAATAGTGTAATTAGACTGATTTAATTAAATGAAGTGCAACAGATGTTGAGTATAAATCTGTCTCTGATTACACGTATTGTAATAAATATTGTGTATCGCGAAAAACGTCTTTAAATATCGTGATATAGAATTTTACCAGCCCTACATCAAAGCACCTTGGATGTTCCTGCAGAGTTTCAAAATAAAGAACCCCTAAAGATTTCTTAAGGACCTTATTCTTTTAACAGTATATTGTATATGACAGTAGTTAAAGCAGCATTATGCAGAAATTGGTATTTCTTGTTCCTGGGCTCCCTCTACAGTGGAATTCACACTTGGTAATATGCCTTATACACGTATTTCTGGACAAGCTGAGAAATATAGAACAGTCACTGCCAGTGATAGAATCATGTGGAGTGAGGCCGTAGAGTAATGGCCTTACACAAATATGATTTGTGAGCATTGTCCTGCCCACTTGAACGGAGTTACACAGTGCAATTTCTAGTGTGTAGAGTCCGGAATAGCAATGATAAAGATGCTAAACTCCTAAGATGCTAAAGTCAGTGGAGCATCAACATAGTTTTTAAGCTGTTGTTGTAAGGCAAAATGCTACATAATGCTACTTTAAAGGGCTGTATCATAAAAAACAGAATGTTCCTAGTTTAACTCTGAATAAAGAAATATGAAGCAATATAGAAATATATAAATACAGCCAATAGTTGGAAAATAAGATGCAAAAACAGCCATTTCTCTGATGATCTCCGTCTCTTAGTCAAGCCTATTTATACTGCAGTTCTCAGGAGTGCTTCAGCTCTTACCACTTTTTCTATTAGGCACAATACAGGGCAGCCAACCAGAATAGAGGCTAATCAATCACATACCATGACTTAATACTTTTGCCATGTCACCGACCTCTAACATCAGTGACATTTCTAACACACTCTGAAGATGCAGAAGATCAAAATACACCAATACACACATGCAGATGTAAAATATCTATTACATGCACTAAGAGTAGACGGTACTAATGATAAATGGCAGTAATGGTAATGATAATAATGGTCTGTGAACTCACCATCCTGGCTCCGCAGTCACACTCCTCTCCCACCTCCACATATCCATTGCCACACTCTGTAGCTTCAAAAAGCTGCCAACACACACAACACTCTCTTTATGACCTATAAATAAAGACCTTAAACAAGAGCTTACAAGAGAAAAGAGTGAACAAGAGTGTTCTTGAACGTTTAATAGGGTTGCAAGATATAGACAAAATAACAGTACTGCAACTGAGACTCAGATAGGGCTTGAAATATTGCAAAAACACAACGAATTAACAACAACGACAATAAACATGACATGCTTTGTTCTACAAAATCTTTTTTTTTACAAGGGTGGTGACAGAACCACAGATCTAAAGCATTTCACTTATGCCCTAGAATGTTATTCTGTATTTAACTTGCTTAAGTTGAATAATAAGAGTTGAGTACATGGAAGTACATGACATGCACGAGCCTAAATTCTAAAGCCTAAAACTCACTGAATGGGTGAAGCACTGCTCAGAGAAAGGAGGAGTGACCTCTAGACCTCTAGCTAGCTAAATGGACACCACGCTGACTGGACACAGGGAGGACAGCAACACTAACCAGTAAGTACACTGAAATAATTACATTTTTGTTTTACAATGTTCTTCTAACAGTACTAAAACAAAGCTATGCTAGGCTTTGGAAAGGCAAATGGAAAATCAGCCTGTTTCATTCTAAGGTAGAATAACAGGGTGGTAAATAGGCTTGTGACTATGCATCACTGCATCTGAGCATTTTTCACCCCAACCAAAGTCACATATTTACTATTTTCACATCTAACAACAACTAAAAATAATAAATGCATTCTATGGCACCTTTAAAATGATTCCTCACAGAAAGTCGTTCAATTATGTGGTAAATGAATTAGCTGTGAGATCCCTGAGAAATGCTGTACATCTGCTTGTATCTCAGCTGTTGTTGTGATAAGGTTTCTAACTTATTACTCCACAGTCATTAACTTAGCCATAGATGTCACAGATGCCACATGACAAGATCTCTCAGCAAACACACAATGTTGTCGCGACAGTGTTTATGTTCTTACAACGATGCTGCAACACTGTCCAAGGTTTTCCCAACAACGCTGCCGCAACGTGGTCACAACCTCATCATTCTTTAAAACTGTCTCTTGGTCATAAGAAAGATTTGAAATTCCAATCATGTTCCATTATCCATTTTTAATTCATTTTAGTTACAGTGTTGTGGGCACCAAAACAATAACCATATAAGGTGGGTTTCTGCACGTATAAATAAGTGAGCGCGCCAGTCAGTTGTAGAACAGTGCAAAACAATCCTCATGGGCAAAGAACACAATGTGACTGATGTCCAAAAGGGCATGATAATAGGGTAGCAGGCAGCATTTTGAAAACAGATAACTTGGGGGATATTCTAGAGCCGCCGTAGTGAAGGTGCATCGGGAATGGACTTCTCGCACATTGTGTACCTCCCAACGGCATAACAGTGGTGCCCCGCGGGTCATTAATGCCAACGAGAACGACAACTCCAGCGAGATGGTACAGAACAATCAACGCACCACTGTGGACCAGTTAACCCTTATAATGAGCACCTTCCTTCACCTAATACAGTCCATGCCACGACGGGTGAGTCACCCATCTGAGCCGAGGGTGGTTATTCCTCCAACTTTACTGGTGTTTTTGGACAGCTTGTATAATCATATCATATTTTCATAGTCCTCTGGTCCCTAATCACCACCATGATAAAAAGAGCTGAATCTTTGAGACGGTTCTCTAGAATTATGCATTTTACATCACATCACTTGGTACGGCTTTGTTTACATCTCAACGATTTAATTATGCGGAAAATTAGTGACCTGGTCCAAGATAATGTACATTTGCTGGATTGCATGAACACACTGATTCAACCTAACGCCCACAGAACACTCATTTGGAACTGTAATTGGTCAAGATGCTCACAGTAAACACTGTGATGTGCGAGAGCCCATTGGTATATTACAGTACTGCAAAGACCAAAAACAACAAGAGGATCATAACTATAAGATCAACGGTGTACAGAATGTGTGCATGTGTTATAGGCTTACCTTGTTGGGTCTGTTAAACAGACATGAAGCGCCTCCCCTGAGTAGGAAGTTCTTATAATCATTGATGCTGCATTTGGAGAACCTCCGAGGATGCTGCACTCTGTAGACAGAACAAAGAAATCAAGGCTTAGGGAAACAGATTTAAAATGAATGGTAGGAATGCAGCACATGAATCAAAAGTGTGTGTGTGTGTGTGTGCAAGCCACGGTACCCAGTATCTTCCATTATGCACCCCACCCACGAGTCCATGCAGCCGCACTCCTCTGGAGGAACACAAAACACAGAGAAAGACAAAATAGATTAAATGAATCTGTAATCTGGGCATCTCTGGCTCACATGTCGAAGCTCTGTTTATGGCTGTTCAAGCAAGTAAAATATGACCTGATTTCCCCAAAATGGTTTGAAGTTAAAAATGAAACATTTCCTTAATATTTTAAGCACAGATTATTTCTGCATTTGCATTAAAGTAATACAAATGGAAAGCAAATGTTTGGGCACTTTTCATGGTCAACACTCAGTAACACCCTCTTTGGCCTGATTGCCTGGTCTTTTAATTTACAGATTTTTGATGATTGTCCATTGTGTATTTTGAGGTGTGCTGTAAACATAGTCCTGTTTTACAGATTGTGTGATGTTTCGGGTATTTAATTGAATCCATTCTTCCCTTTATTTGTAAAATGGTCCTCACGCCACTGGTGGCAACACAAGCCCCAGGAATGATCAATGACCACAGTGTTTGAGAGTCGGAGAGTCATTTGTTCTTTTAATGATTTCTTTCTCCAAACATACCTTTTTGCTCATTGTGGCCAAAAGGTTTTAAACTCATCAGCCCACATGACAGATTTCGAGAATGTATGTTTTAGACGTTCCTTTAAAACTAAAAGCTTAAGTCTCTTGGGGTACCCAAACTTTTGCATACTGTTTTTTGTTTCACTCTACAGCTGTACAAAAGAACAATAATATACTACACATCTTGCTTATAATGTTGAAAGGAAAGTTTCATCTTTAGCTTCATGCCTTTTGGATCAGCTAAGATCTTTTACTCACATCACTGTTTACAGTAAAATCAATTTCGCGTTCCAAGTAATAAAAGCAGGGATGTCCCGATTAAGGTTTTTTACCTGCCGATCCGATTCGAGCCTCTTATTGCTGACTATCGACCGATACCGATCTGATCCGATCTTTGTGTTTCTATAAATAATAATACACCCCCACAACCTTGGTAAGATGTGCTAATACACACTAGTAAACAGTAAAATCATTATATTTAAACTAAACTCTAAACTGGCAGTATTTTTAAACAACCGTTAGTGTCTATAGTGTTTAATATCTTACAGGCCAGTCTGACTGACATACCCGACCATTCAGCTCCCAGTTCCTTCTGCAGTCAAATCACTTAGTGGGTGTGCATTAGCCTCCTCCTATCACTTATTTCCAGCATAGTTTGGCTTCTAACCAGGCGTAATTCAAGAGTAAAGACAGGAAGGGAGTAATGTTATATCTTCACAAATGGATCTAATGGAATAAAATATTTGTTGTTTCACGACTACAACCAAACTGGGTGGTTTTGGCAGCGCGGAGGAAAATAGCAGAAAATAGACCAACATTTAATGGAAGAGTGAAGAGTTTAATTCCTCCTCTTCTGACAGATTAACGAACACACTCTTTACCTGCTGCTCTGTGTGCTGTTTGTTGTTGCTGCATCACGTTTACAGCGAGCCTCTAAGATAACTCTAAAGCTTTATGTTCCACCCTAAATAATGCAGCAGTTAAGTTCTGCTGTCGAAATTTACTTAGTGTAACTGCGGCACTCTTTAAGGTGGAATGGAGAGTTAGAATTATAAGCAGCTTTTGGCTACTAAGTGGTAACGTTGCTGCACTTATCAGTTCAAATAAAGCTATGTTCTGCTTTGCTCATCAAATAATGTCACAGATGAACTATGTCTATTGTAGTTTTCGGGAAAAAATGTAAAGCTGGTCTACAGCAGCTGAGGATTATGTCTATTAATGGTGCCTAGAGGATGCCAGATGACAAGTCAATACCTGGTCCATTAAAAATTCCTGGATTGGCCCCCGATCCAGAGTCACTGTATCAGGTCGGAACTTTCCTAAATGGAAGCTTATAGCCATCGATTCAATTCAGCCCACCCCGAGACGCAGCCTTTATGAATCGGTTTTGGCCTGCTGACTACATTTGCGGTCTGTGTAACACTGTGTAAACTAGATTTTTCACCAAACCTATCAACTCCTTTAGCCAGCACAAAATGGAAGTCACCATATACTGGGTGGCTCATAAATAACACAATAGCATAACAGTTCAAAACATACTCCTCTTGATGACAGGGTCCCACTGGATGCCCAAATTCTGCGCCAGACTCTGAGAGAGAGAAGCAGCCATCGTCCACGTGCTGCCAAACTGAGAGTGTAAGAAAAGAAGAGAGTAGAGATGAACAGAAATACAGATACATTTACAGATACAAAGACATGGTGGTAAAATCATATCAATCAGAGATAATAGGCTCAAACAAAGTACTTAAGCTGAGTAAGACACATAGAACTGTAGCAGAACATCTTAGTATTTCCAGCATACAGTGGCTTACAAAAGTTGGTGCACATCTGGTCAAACTTTCTCTTGCTGTGAATAGCTGGGCTACGGTCATATTTGTACAGGTGTTGCTGCACAGTAGAACAGTGCACAGCCATTCCACAGTCTGCATAATCTTCGTCTTTTGAAGTCAAGCAGAGTTTTGACATTTCGATCTGAGGTAATGGCTATCTGAAAACACTTCGCTATCTTCTTATAGTTTCCTGCCTTGCAAGCATGAATTATTAATTCTTTTCAATTTTAGAGTGTTAAGCAGCTGCTTAGAGGAGCCCCAGGCTGTTGATTGTTGGGACAAAGTTTAAAGAGTCAAAGTATTTATAAAGCTTTGAAATTTGTGTCACCTGACCTTTCATAACAAAGATTAGGAAATCTTTGTAGAAGTAGAAGTCAGGAGAAGGCTATTAAAATTGCACCTGAGCACAAGAAGATTAAATGAGTAGATGTAGATGAGTAAATGGTAACTAGTACATATACACCTCTGCTGAGGTATACGTTATATGGACAAAAGTATTGGGACACCAGCTCATTTACTGTTTCTACTGAAATCAGGGGTTAAAAAAAAAGAGTCTATCCTGTTTTTGTTAGAGTAACTGTCTCTACCGTCCAGGAGTGACTTTCTACTAGTTTTTAGAGGATTTGGTTGCATTCAGTGAGAAGAGCGTTACAGAGGTCAGGAGCATTACAGAACTCATTCCCAACTCTCCAACTCATCATAAAAGTATTGGATGGAGCACCAACCATCATTCCAAAGAACACCACTGCTCCACAGCTCAATGCTGTGGGGCTTTATACCCCTCTACCCCACGCCGTGCATTAGGCATGGGGCCAAGGTTTATCAGCTCCAGAGAGTCCTATTCTATTGGCAGCACTTCTCTGCAGGGACTAAACAAGCTGTATGTATGTGCATTTGCACATCTGTGTCAGAAATGGGTGCAATTTAAAGTAGCTGAATGCATTCATTAAAAGGGGTATCCATAAACATTTGGACATATAGTGTCTCTTCCTACATTAGATGCATTTACTCAGCCTCACCTCATTAACACCCACTCCTCGCCCTTTTGAACACACGCCACCGATATAAGCCACGCTACTCCGGCCATAATGAAACGTGACGTTCCTGCGAAGAGAGGTAAACTTCCTTTACTGCAATTTCCGGAAAGAAGCGAACTGGCACCAAGGTAATGTTCTGATCTTTGCTCAGACTTACGTGAAGAGGTGGACTGTATCTGCGTTGACACGGATGTTCTGCTGCCGGTATTTGGAGAAATCTCTGAGCATGTCCAGAGGCTTCACACTCAGAGGAATCCTGTCTCTGTCCGTCCAGATCTCCACGGCAACGAGCACCACACGTGTGTTTAGCTGCTCCTTGAAGATCTGTAGATCAGTAGATCATACCATAAAAAGAGACACACAAGACTGACTATATTAGTAGACTGTATGGTCATTAGTGTTGTATGTTAGATTATTAGTTTGATTCCAATAAATGCTGCAGCTATAGGATGACAACAGTTTGTACTTACAGCATCCACCAGGTTAACCACTGATTTGGCAAAGTTCCTGGCATGCTTTTTGCTGTAATGCCTCTTAAACTGGACACAGAAAAAGCATTGCATAAATCAATAGACAGAAGGCGTCAGGCATCAAAGCAGGTTTGGTTGCTGACGTGCAGCATTTTTTTAGAACAGCTACACTATATGTGCAAATGTTTGTGGACACCCCTTCTAATAAATGCATTCAGCTACATGAAGTTGCACCCATTGCTGACACAGATGTGCAAATACACACACGCACAGCTTGACCAGTCCTAATAGAGAGGTACTGCCAATAGAATAGAACTCTCTGAAGCAGATAAACATGAACCTATTCTCTGAAATTAATAAATTCTCTGAAATGATGGTTGGTGCTCCACCCAACACGTTTGGAATGAGTTAGGGAGTTGGAAATGAGGTGGGGTGGTGATCCTCCAAAATCCTGACCTCATTGTCGCTCTTGATGCAGAAGGCAATTAAATCCTCATATAAAGACTCCAAAATCTATCTGAATGCCTTCACTGGACAGTAGAGACAGTTACTCCAACAAAAGCGGGATAAACTCTTTTTTAATATTAGCCTTGATTTCAGAAGAAACAATGAATGAGCAGGTGTCCCAATACTTTTGTCCATATAGTGTATAACACAAATAAGTACTAATTCATATATTTGGTTTTGTGTTGGCTAAAACTAAAAGGAAATTGAAAGAATGTGTTCTGTGACGCGCATATTCAGACTCACCGTGTTGTGGTCGCTGACGATCATAATTTCCAGATACTTCATTTCCTCAAAGCCCTTCTGTGGCACCTAAAAGATAAACTTCACCATGACTAAACAGCATGTGCACCCTTCAGATCCACCGTACAGCAGTCTAGACTTCAGTAGAACATAAAAGTGCTTCAAAGGTTCTTGAAGTGATACCATAGAAGAATTTAGCACTATTTCCATAGCAACCAATGGCACAGAGGTCGGAGTCTCACCGCTCGTTTCCTGCGCCGCCTCAGCCACGCCATGTCAGAGAACATCAGCTCTTCGTCCTCCTCTTCCTCTTCCTGGTCCTCGTCAGCTGAGAGAGAAAGAGAGAAATAAGGAGCAAGAGAGACAAAGAGAGAGAGCGGGAAAGAGAGATGTAACCATGGAAACCACATAACCCACCAGGTGTTCTTACAGACCGACACGATGCACTCTTACCCAGACCAGCAGGGTCACGGCCCATACGGAGCGATGACGTCCGCCGTAAGGTGTGGGGTCGTGACTCGGTCTCCTGTAGGTCACAGTTCGAACCATGAGGACTGAAATTCGCCTTCGCTATTCGCTTAAACACTGCTGCTTCACTCCAAATACCTCTCTTGGCAAGAGAAATCATCTTAAATCTGAGCTAAACAGGAAAGATTTCTCATTTTGAGATTGTTTTGAGTTTTAGACATTCTGAAATTTAAAAATATTTACAAATTCAATTAAAGCAGCATTACGCAAAAATTGCTATTTCTTGCTCCAGGGCTCCCACTAGAGTCAGGAAGTGGAATTTGCACTCTGAGCTACCCCTAAAGGGCCTGCTTTAAGCCCTGGTGACACTAGGGCCGATTCTCTTGTGTTCTTGTGTTCCTGTGGTCATCAGTTGCAGCCCAAGCACTGATCCATTCAAAAATTCACATCTAGCCGAGTACAGTCCGAAAGCCCAGATGTATTCTTTGTTTTGCCATGTTATCAAGGATGCATAAGGACATGACTTGTGTGGAATGCATTGCAGTCTTCCATTGTGGTTCAGCAGTTACCAGCTAACACGCTATTAATTCTACTAAAACCCCAGAAGAAACGATAATTACCCTCTAATCCCACCTCCCGGTTGACTGTGCACCATGTTGCCTCCTGTTTGTGTTATATTTTGTAATTTTGTAATGCGCACAAAAAAAAATCTCAGTTTTGAAAGTGCAACAATTAGCGTTTCCTCCATGTTGGCTCGGAGCGGAGCAGAGACAGTACAGGCTGCATCATAGGTCACACAACAAGAGCAGCAGCGCTATTGGTCAGGGACGCAAATTTGCAAGTCAAAGATCACAAGACTCGAGGCACAAGTTTGCACAATATATTCGCTCTGAAGTCACATACTTTTTGCCTGTCGCAGGGAATCTCTTTGAAATGCATGGAATTTCACACACAAAAACCCAATGTGACTAGAGCTTTACACATGCTTTCCTGAACTGTTACACAATTCTTGTGAGCGTTTTCCTGCCTGCTGTTTCCCGCTTAACAAAGTTACACAGTGCAGTTTCTGGCATGCTGAACCCGGAGCAGCAACACTAGAGACGCTTTGCTTCCTATTACAGTCAGTGGAGCATCACAATAAATTTAAAGCTGTTCTTTTAAGGTGAAATGCTACACAATGCTGCTTTAAATAATACAATTACATTCTTACAACAATCTCACAATGAGAAATAATTGAGGTTTAACCCATATTTAAGACGAGTTACACAACTACACTAGAAATATTCCCTATTCCCAATTTTCAGCATTAGAAAATGAGAAGCACTGATTAGAACACTATTATAAGAAAAATAAATGGTCCACTAATCAAGTTCCCTACATCATTTTGAGCGCTATACTGAAGACTTTGCACAAAATTTAATGATTGAAGTGAACAATTTTGTACGCCATAAAGATTTCCTCATTAATCTTTAAAAGAAATCACATTCCATAGCATCAGACACCATGCATCACTTTACTTTATTTAGATGCCCAAACAAACTTCCTGGCCTCTTAATGTCATTACATCAAATTTGCAAATTAAAAATAAAAAAGTAATTTAACGTAATTTAACGAAAGTCAATGTTAGCTCCAAGATAGCCACAAGCTACCACTCTAGTCACGATAGTTTACCCAATATTGTTAACACCCACGTTAAGTCTGTGTGTCGGCAGGTCTGAAGGATGTAGGCTGTAGTCCCAATATAGTCTGCGTCCCAATTGCACACCACACGCTAATACTAAGTTATAGACTATATCCTAATCTTAACAGTGCAGGTTTTGCTGGTTAGTATATAAAATATTAACAAACTAAACCCTTTTCCACTAAGGCCGTGTTCAGATTGCAGGCAAGTTGGATTTGTTTCTCAAATCAGATCTGGTGAGATGACTGAACTGAGGTGACTTATTTAATAACAGGTGATCAGATTGGATTTGCAAGCTGCTTTCATACACTAAAGCAGGAGAGACGGACATTGCTCTGGATTTAATGTCCGATTGTTTTGATTGTTGTCTGATGTGTTGTTAGTGGTGCAAAAGAAAATTGGAAAAATCCGATTTGAGTGGCCAGAGGGTCGTGACTGAAACGCATTTCTTGTGGTTTTGGCTGTCCTGACTATCGGAAAACAATCTGCATACAATCTAGACATACCAAAAATCAGATTTGGGATGGCAGTCTGAACATAGCCTAACAGAAAGTCAAAGTGAAGCATTGCTAAGCCAACATGGTTCTCCTGCTGCACTTGGGGTTATCGGCCATTTTTCTAATAATTGTTCCAGGCGTTAGTAGCCCCTCCCTTTCCGTTTCACATGAAGGTATGACAGTGTCCATCGTAACCACATTTAAAAACCAATGGCTCAGAGTATGTGTCTTGGATATTTGAGTATACTCAACTTTTACACTTTTTATCTACCCTAAATAATTCATTCTTATAAACTAGTCAGTATTAGTAATTAGTACGCAACTGGGACGCACCCTTAGACTGGGTAATCCACTAGATATTGCAGTGCATTGTGGGACTGAAAAAGCACCCTCAGTATTCTCCACTATGTTTTGTTAGACACCACTATAATAAGGGCACTATATAGACATCAGGGGACCAGTTTGGACACAGTGTATGAATTTACCGTGGAGTGAGTCTGGTTTAAGGGCTCGATGAGATAAACAAACACCCCATCGTCGAACATTCCACTGTGAGAAGAGAAAAGAAGAAAAGCAGAACAGACAAGATTCACGAAAGGTCAGCAAAAAAAAAGGGACCTGTTTGCGACATTAAATACCGTGAATGCTATCGTAGCCCGGATACGCATGTCTGCCCTCTCCCTCTGCCTCTCTCTCTCTCTGTGATACACTGCCACACACTAACTGATGACATTCAAAACCTTTCATGCACTCCACTGCCATCTGGCCTCACAGTGTGTCTCCAAACACGTACAAACACAAGCAGGCATGGTTCTGCACACACACACACAGATACACACACACACAAACAAAAATGAGGGATTGGGAGTGTCTTACTGAAGCCCATTGCAAGTCGATAGAGCCGCTCGAGAGGCTTCGTTCCCTCTCAATTCACCATGGTAGTAGCAGTGCTCCCCTCCCTAAAGACACATATATACACACAATTTAGCACCGCATTTTAATAGGGGTAGATTAATGAAGTGTGTAAGTGTGCCTCTTACCTTTGACAAAACTGGTTTGTCTTTCTCATAGTGGATCTCAACATAATCTGAGGACAGCAGATCACTGGAAAATAAGACAACTATTAAGGCACTGTACAGTAGAAATATGGCTGCAATCTATATCCAGCTAGTCTTGAAGTGTTCTTAAAGGAACAATCCAGTAACTTTCAACAGAACTAAGTAATCTGACGCATCTGTAGCATACAGTTGATTGTGAACTCGCTCTGTTGTTGGTTTGAATCCCTTTTCAGTTGTTTAACAAATGCATGTACATGTAACACTTAAGTACATGGAGATGGCATACCATGAACCTCAAACCCTCTTGTAAGCTCACTTAAAAGAAAATCCAGCATAACCAAAACAGAGCTGGTAAACGAGCCAATTCTTCTTGCTATGCGAACCAGGCCTTGTGACTGCGGCTTTTCATTTATTTATTAATTTTCAGTGTGGGGTTTTAACACTTTAAATTGTACAAATCTTTCAACAATTCAACAACACTTGGAAATGTAATAAAAATTTGCACTTAACTTGGTCAAAAGTGTGTATGTATGTAGTAATGTATGTTATTTAAAGCAGCATTATGCGGTATCTGTGCCTAAAAATAACAGCTTCATAATCATGTTGATGCTGCACTGACTTGTGGTCGGGAGAATAGCATCTCTATCTGTGCTAACTCTGGTATAGCGTGCAGAACAACACTCACGAGAACTGTGTCATATTTGTGAAATGTGTGAAATTCAGTAATATTACACTACAGCCTCAGTCCACATGCTTCAACATGCTGCAACAGTATCGCTGTTTGTCCAGAAAGGCAGAAAAGCATATCCAACTTGAAGGGTGTTTCAAAGAGCAGGAAACACCAATTCTCGCATAATGCTGCTTTAATACAGGATCTCGACTGCACATGATTTTCAGGTTGATCATTAATACTATCTTGTTACATTATTAAGTGTTATTACATTTCAGAATAAAATAGGTCTTGTTAAATTCCTAGGAAATTACCTTATTGGGTAATTATTGAAATATTAAGTTCTACAAGGTTGAAAACTCATGAGCAATCCTTTAAATTGTCTATGACACCCGAGCAGACCTATAACTGCTGCCCACACTACAGCAGATTGCAAAACTATCTATTTCAGTGCTCAGATTCCACATGAAAAAGTCAGACGTTGCAGTGAGTCACTGCTATTCAGATACACACCCACTCACCACCCACAGACACACACACACACACACACACAGTGGCACCCTGAATCCCAAATCACCCTGTTTGTTCCCTAAGGTTTAGTCTCCTAAGGGTTTACTGGAAGCACACACTCTCCATTATAATATATGCTTAGCCATTCATTCTAGATTTCTGCTGTTCTGCACAATATGAACATCCGCCCACGGCTCTGAGTAACACTGGCGCTCTCAATCCCTCAGAACCCCCCCACTTTTGCCACATGCGCTCACACACAAACAAACACACACACACACACACACACACCTCTACACCTACTTGTTCAGCGTGAGATCCAGAGTGAAAGTGGAACCAAAGGCATCCAGCTGGAAGCTCGCCTGGGCCAAGTGAATGGCCTGCGGGAGTTCATCAAACAAACAGGGATGGGCTGAGAGTTTGTCCAACAACGCAAGCACACATACATAAATAATGACTGAGGTAGAAGATTAGTACATAAGTATCAGGTAGAAATTCCCTGTAGAACTGCAGTGTAATGTGTAATTAAATGGTCAGTCATTCAGAGTGGTTTGCTGAGAAATGCAACTGAGTCCGAACTGTCCACAGTAGTGGTGAATGGAACTAGACGGCCGAAGCATCTAATGCCTTTTCAATAGGGTTGCGACCTATTCATATCAGAGAGGTGCCAGCCCTGTCCCGTAACAACCTTGTATCTCCAAAATGGCAACTTTACAGAAGAAGGCAAAAAAATTAAATGGAAGTCATCGTAAAAGGATTTTATTCCAAGTCATTTTGCAGCATTTCTATTGGTCCATTCATCAAGATAATCAGCCAGATTAATTATGTTAAACAGCAGCAAAGTTGGAGATAAAAGGTTTTTGTATGAGAACAACCATATATAACACAAAAAGATGTGTGTGGAGTCACTGTTTTGCATAACTAATAGAATAGTTACATATGCAGCTGATGTGGTGTTTGCCCTGGTTCTTATCACTACCACTGTAGAGAAATCCGAGTCAGCAGAGTTTTCTACAATGCACTATTCCACCAAAATCCACTCTGAATGATTTTGTTTACATCTCATCAACTAAATTATTATCACATGTTGAAAATCAGTGGAATTGACTTTTAAAACGTTGTTAGCTGCTGTTCCTCTGTTTTGACCCTTTTAATCTAACAAAATTCTACAGCTCTAAAGCAAAAGGTGCAGGAAGCAGTAAGGTCGTTTTCACACCAATAGTTGGTTTGCTCTGGTCCGAATCAGCTAACCAGTTTGTTAACTTGGAGCATCTTTCCCTTGGTTTGGTTTGTTGTGATGCAAGCAAAAATTCAAGCGCACCACAATGTGTCACAATAAACCATGTGGGGTGGGAACAAGAAAGAAAATACCGGAGTAAGGTCCTGTGTTCTGGACTAGTGCATACATCTGTAAAATTTAACATGGAGCATAGCTGTAGTAGTTATCTGGGCAATATACCCGGTTAACACCTGGCTATGGGAGCCGTTTAGCTCAAAGCCTGGGAAGTACACCTTATAGGTAGGTCGAATTAAGGTCAGGTCTCAAGGGTCTCTGTGTGGTTTGTTTTGCCCCCAAGTGCGATTACTGAATTCACACCTGCCCAAGCGAATCGAGCAAAGGGTGAAATCCAATTTAACTGGACTAAAAGGTGCAGGTGTGAAAACGCCCTTCAGCAGGCCATGTCCGGTACTGAACCAGCAGAATAAAATTCTGCTTCACTCAGAATTTTACTTGGGTAGAGTAGAAATGTATAACGTAGAGATGTAGAATACAGTGTTATCATTTGAAAACACTTACACAACACTTTTACAATTCTGTGTCTATGTGTCTATCCCATCTACATTTCAGAATTTGTGCACATTTTATTTATTTATTTATTTATTAGAACATCTGACACAAAGGTTTGGTGATTCTTTCATGCTGTTGGTTTCTAAAAAAAGGTGTATGGACCCCCAGATATTTCCACCAAATTGAGAAGTTTTTAGAGCTATTAAGAGTTGAAGCACAGTAGGCAGTGTAAGCGCTTCAGACGTTAAAAGCATTGATTTGAACGAGCCTCGTCCAGTCTAAACCTTTAATCAGAGTGAATTTGGCAGCTCAGCCTGTCAGTCACATCTTCACAGAATCTAAAAAAAAAGCTAATGGCCTATTAGACTTGAAAAGCATACAAAGCCATTTCTCAGGCTCTGGAGCTCCACCAAACTATGATCAGAGTCACATTGTCCAAAGGAAGAAAGTGTAGAAAAGCAGTCAATCTTCCCAGGGGTGGTCAAATGTCCTAAATCTGCCCGAGGGCAAAGTGTAAAATCATCCAAGTGACGTGGAACAAAATAGCATCATTAAAAGAACTTTAGGCCTCTCTTGCCTCAGTGTCAATAAACAAAAAAATCCAAGGCAGGACAGCATGTCAGAAAGCACTGCTAAATAAATATATAAATGTGTCTTGTCTCAAGTTCAAAAAGAAACACCCAGATGATCTAGATGTGTTATGGACAGATGTGCTATGATTCCGTTATGTCTGGCAAAAACCTAACACTGCTGTTCAAAGTATGAACCAATACAAACTGTGAAGCATGGTAGTGGTAGTGTCATGAGACATTTTTTGGGATGCTTTGCTGCTACTAGATCTAGTCAAGTGGAGCCATACATATTTTAATAGATTACTATTTTAATATTTTAATGAGTATCAGCTATTTTGATCTCAATCCAGTTCTGAGTCTTTGGTTTAACTATGGTATTCAGAGAGTGGCATCAAGATGCCATTAATGGACATTACTGCCTGGCCTGGGTAGCACTTTAAAAAGGTAAATAAAAAAAGTTGAGAGTCGAGTCTGCAATGTGGAGCTATTTTACAGTGGGCCATGAAAACAGACCATAATATCAGCACCTTTGTAAAACTATCACTGAATCGCTCTGTTTTAACCAGCAGGAGAACCACTCGCCTATCTTTGTTTTTAAGCCAGCACTGAAGAGCACATTCAGAACTAAGTGGAAGCTAATGCTAATGCTAATACACACACGCTATATAAACCCAAATCACAGCACATTTACCCACTATAAACCAGCTATTTCACACCCACACACAAAGTGATATGAATGCAGTGTTGTAAAGGAGCTGTGAGCTGATTGGTCAGGGAGGAGAGTCAGACTGGATGATAAGATATCAAACACACTATAACAGTCATTTTAAGAAAACTCTACTAAACTAAATCAATCAGTCTAGAATATCTCATTATAGAAACTGCTACTAAAAATAAAGGTATTTTACTACGCGTATTAATCAGCAGCTCATTGAGGCTCAGATTGGATTGGGGCAAAATAACATCTGTCTGTGAGCTGAAGCTAGGGCAGAGTTGGGTCATGCAACAAGACAATGGGCCAACGCACACATGCTTCTACCTCAGGGTGGTTACAAAATAAGCCAGTTTTGGAATAGCCCTGACCTAGTTCCTATTCTGGCAGGACCGGAAATGTGCGGCTCTTGCTTAAAGGCTTACAAATATAACTGAAGCAGTTCTGTAAAAAAGAGTGGGCCAAAATCCCTCCATTGCATTGTGAGACACTAAGTACCACTACAGAATGCGCTTGGTTGCAGGTATTGCTACTATGGAGGGGGGGGGGGGGGGGGTTGGGGGGTTGAATATCTTTCTTTTTATAAACTGATAACACATCACACTGTTGTCTCCTCTGGGTCCTTTTTATGTATTATTAGGTATTAGGTTTTTGTTGAGGATAGTCATTCAGTGCTTAAAATGTGCACAAATTCAGGATTTAGAGACTTCTTTTATGGCACTGCAGCTGAGTTAGTTCCTAGTTCTTACCCACCTCTGTTCACATATGCCACCACTTGAGAATAGAGAATTACGCAGAAGAAAAGGTTGAGGTTTAAAAATATCCACCTCAACACACCATCTTATCATAACACCTCCATGAATCAACACAAGAACTTTTCCTTTGGGAGCAGAAAAAGAATAACTCAAATTACACTGTGGTGCTGTTTTTTGACCTGAAATGCTGCATTGGCAGCGTGAGGCAGGCGGGAGGTGTGTGCACTGCAAGCAAACCCCCAACCTCTGTCCCAGCTGGGGGGGTAGGGGGGTGTGGTTGAGGTAGAGTGCTACTTTTGCGAAAAAGGGATGTCGGGGCTGGAGAGATGGGGAGAGGGGGGTGGTGGTGGACCATGTTTAGTTGCGCACACTGTAACTGGTAATGTACACAATGCACCATTCTCAGCTGCTGAGGAAATGGGGGGGGGGGGGGGGGGCACTTGCAGTTGTTGTTTTTTTTTTTTTTTTTGCCTCACTACAATAAAGTGCTCAACCAGCATTCCATCACACACACTCGCCCCCCTAACACACATTCTCACTCTTACCACTCCCACCAGCTTCCACAAAGTCACACACACACACACACACACATTCTTCCTACCACACATTCCCACTCGTGCACTCTCTGTAGTGGATACACACATCTTTTGCTCTCTCTCTCTCTCTCTCTCTCTCTCTTTCACCGTAACCGCCCACCACACCTCACCTGGCCATCGGCCTGGTTGCGCGCGCGCGTATCCAGGTCGTGGTGCGCGCTCTCCGCCTCCTCGTTCAGGTAGTAGACGAGGCGTGACGGGTAGGTGACGGCCACCTCGTGCTCGTGCGGAGTTCTGCCGGCATCGCGCTCCCTCGGCCTCAGCTCCTCCTCATTCTCCGCGCGGGGGGACACTGCGGGGACACGAGGCGGCAACGACACACGCCGTTAACTCTCGGACAGGAAGCCCGTCAATTATACATGAACAGGAGAGTGCGAGAGGAGGTAGGGGAGGGGGGCGCTGTTTCTCTGTTTTCCAGCAGAGCGCGCGGTATTAAATCACTGAGACACAAACAGTAAAAGCACTCAAATGCAAGAAAATACACAAGCCCAGACCACTGACAGGTCCAGGACACCAGCAAGACGAGGCTTGATGACAGAACTAGCAATGCGAACGATCTCCAAGCGCTCCTCCAAGCACGGGCTAGGCTGCTGGCTGCGTGCGCACTTGCGTGTTTATTAGCAATAGCTAATCAAATTAGGATGCACTTTGGCTCCTCGTGCAGGCGCAGGGATTCCGGATCCCCCCCCCCCCCCCTTCCTCTTCTCCTTACTCGGCCTGCTAACACTGCTGCTAAGCCTTTATTTAGTGGGCTGCGTATAAATAAACACAAGCAAGGCAAAGCAATGGAGGCGTATCAATGGAGAAGATCAGTGATGGATGCAGGTCTGTGGATGATCGACAGGATATGTGGGGATATCCCCCTCCACCACCCCCCCGCCGTCACTACCTCCTCACCCCCGAAGAGGTATGCACACATACACACACACGCGCGAGCGCGCGCTATGAGAAATAAAGCGTTATACAGCGTTATAAGACGCAGACAGGTGTCCCAACGCGAATATACGTACCGGTTGACGCCGAGGAAAACGGATGCAGCAGCGCTATCAGGAGGCTAGCGAGCAGTCTCGGCTGGAGCATCAGACGCATGATTCATATTTGAAGGCTGGAAAAAAGGAGAGGACGTTAACGCGTCAGGCTACGAAGAGCGTCCCGGTCCATTGTTGCAAAAAATAAGGGGTCGAATCGTTTGGCGCGTCCCGCGAGGGCGCGAGGCGGACTGGGTTGGAAGAGGAGGGGGGAAATCCAGCATGCAGCATCGGCGGTGGAAGGGATGGGGCTGGCTGGGGAGCGCGGATGACAGGCGGAGGGGTGGGGAGCACTGGCTGAGCGAAGGAGGGGACGGTTGTGCGGGCTAGAAGGCGGTGGCCAAGCATCCCACACAGCGGGCGAAGCCACTGCGCCTGCGCACTGCATCCGCTGACGTGTCAGGTGAGTTGCGCACGAGCGCGAGCTCTCCGCGCTAAACACGGCGCACAGCCTCGCGAGCGCGTGTAGTTCCGTGGGTCACATTCAGGTCCGTGGCTCTAACGTACCGCTCGGTCGTATGTGTGATGTCGTATCTGGGCGCTGGTCTGAGTTGCAGCCTGCAGTGCCGGTGGGTTTCTCTGAACTCTCCCACTTGATCCCTCAGTATCCGAGCTCTCCGTGCCCGCCAGGCATCATTAGAGCGGTTGTTCGCGGAGGGATAAGCAAGAGAGGAAGCGGACTGGACTTCATACTCTTAATGAAGTGGTCTCATGGGACCAACGGACCGTAGAGTGGGGTGAAGAACCAACGTGGAGACACAGAATAAGAGAGTGAGTGAATAGTATACTGTGGGATGCAAAAGTTTGGGCACCCCTGGTCAAAATTCCTGTGAATAGGAAGTGAGTAGAAGATCTGAACTGAAAAACCTCCAAAAACCAGCAGTCGACGCTTTGGGTTTGTGTAGCAAAAGCTGAAGATAAAAAGAGGAGGCAGGGTAATGATCTTTATGCTGCATGCCATCAGCAGCTAGAGTCCAAAAGAGCACAATTGGTCTAGGTCATACCTACATCATGTCAGTGTGATGCTGGCAGGCTGGGCATCGATGCATCAGAGCCGGGTACCTGGCACTTTCCTCTGAGCGCGCTGGTTGCCCGGTGATACATTGCATGTTTTCATCCTCACCCTCCCGGTAACAGGTGCATTATATGTGATAGAGGGAGAGTACTAACATGCAGGTTGGGTAATTGGCTAATCTTAACAATTGGGGAGGAAAAACCAGTATCAGCTACCTCCAGAGACTCAAACAGAGGGTTTTGCCATGGCCCTCACAGTCCTCTGACTTAACATTATTGGACAACCTGTGGATAGATCTCAAAAGAGCAGCACAGCAAGACGGCCCAAGAATCTCAGAACTAAAAACCTTTTAAAAGGAAGGAAACAGAATCAACTAAACAAGAACCGAGACTCTTTACTGGACACAAAAAGAACTGACCAGCTGTGATACTTGCTGAAGGGGGTGTTACTAAGTGCTCACCATGCAGGGAGACGTTGGGCCCTTTTTCTTTGTTATTTTCTTTAGTAATTCTGCTGATAATAGTTCATCATCAGTCAGTTCATCTTTTACTTTTGAATAGAGGTGCCCAAACCTTTGCATGCCACTGTCAGCCTCTCTCTCTCTCTCTCTCTCTCTATATATATATATATATATATATATATATATATATATATATTCCATCTGTATATTTTTTGCTTTTTTTGCTTCTTATATTTCTAAATGTTCATATTTTTATATTTTATTTTTTTAACTTAAATGTAACTTATTTTATTTTTATTTATTTTTTTGCACTTTTGCACTTTCATTAAGTTAAGGTTTAGTTTAAGTTTAAATTTAGATCTTTATTGAATAGTGTTGATGTGGGCAGACTGTCAAAAAAAGCATTTCACTGCAAATTATACATATATAATATGTATTACTATGTATGTGACAAATAAAATTTGATTTGATTTGATTTTTGATTTGATATACAGTGGAGGAAATACGTATTTGATCCCCCACTGATTTTGAAAGTTTGTACTCTGACAAATAATTAAACAGTGATTTTTATGGTAGCTTCATTTTAACAGTGAGAGATGGAATATCAAAAAGAAAATCTAGAAAATGAAATAATATTTAAATAAAAAATAATTTGTATTTCATTGAGGGAACTAAGTATTTGATCCCCTAAAAACCATGTTGACTAATGTTGGCTCCCACAGACATCTCAGTGAAGTCGTTACCTGCATGAGAGACACCTGTCCCAAATTGTCACCTGTGTAAAAGGCCACCTGCCAAGAGACTCAGTGACACTCCAACATCTCCACCATGGGCAAGACTAAAGAGCTGTCGAAAGATGTCAGGGACAAAATTGTTGACCTACACAAGGCTGGAATGGGCTACAAAGCCATAAGTAAGAAGCTGGATGAGAAGGTGAAAGCTGTTGGTGCAATTATTTGAAAGTGGAAGAAGTACAACATTACTGTCAATCGACCTAGGCCTGGAGCTCCATGCAAGATATCACCTCGTGGAGTCTCACTGATCATGAGAAAGGTTAAAAATCAGCCAAGAACCACATGGGAGGAGCTGGTTAATGATCTCAAGGCAGCTGGGACCACAGTCTCCAAAAACAACATTGGTAATACACTGAGATGTAATGATTTAAAATCCTGCAGTGCACGCAAGGTTCCTCTGCTCAAGAAGGCTCATGTCCAGGCCTGCCTCAAGTTCGCCAATGAACATATTAATGACTCCGAGAGAGACTGGGAGAAGGTGCTGCGGTCAGATAAGACCAATATTGAGCTCTTTGGCCTCAACTCAACTCGACGTGTTTGGAGAAAGAAAACTACAGAATATGACCCTAAAACACCATCCCCACTGTCAAGCATGGTGCTGGAAGTATTATGTTTTAAGGGTGTTTTTCTTTTAAGGGCACAGGCCAACTTCACAGCATCGACGGGAAGATGAACGGGGCCATGTATCGCAAAATCCTGGGTGACAACCTCCTTGCCTCTGCCAGGGCACTGAAAATGGGTCGTGGATGGGTCTTCCAGCATGACAACGACCCAAAACATACAGCCAAGGAGTGGCTCCATAAGAAGCATATCAAGGTCATGGAATGGCCTCGCCAGTCTCCTGACTTCAATCCCATAGAAAATCTATGGAGAGAGCTGAAGCTTCGTGTTTCCAAATGCACGTCTAAAAACCTTAAGGATTTGGAGATGATCTGCAGAGAGGAGTGGGCCAAAATTACTCCTGAAGTGAAGTGTGTGCAAACCTTATAAAAAAACTACAAGAAACGTCTGACTGCTGTGCTTGCCAACAAGGGTTTTGCCACCAAGTATTAAATGATGTTTTACTAGGGGGTCAAATACTTATTTTCTTCACTGAAATTCAAGTTCATTTTTATTTCTCATTTCATGTCATTTTCTCAGTTTTTCTTTTGATATTCTATGTGTCACTGTTAAAATAAAGCTGGCACAAAATTGAGACGTTTCATTTATTTTTTTATGTTAAACTTTTAAAGTCAGTGGGGGGGTCAAATACTTATTTCCTCCACTGTGTGTGTATATGTATGTATATAAATATATATATATATATAAATACAGAGGCTGCCGTCAGTGCCTCAAGAGCCACCACTCCCAGACGTCTTTAGGAAAGAGGCTACAACAGCCGCATTCCTAAGATCAAGCCACTCCTGAGGCAACATCAGAAGCGCCCTTCCTGGGCTAAGGAGGAAAAGAACTGGACTGTTGCTCCAAAGTCCTCCTGTTTTTAGACGACTGTAAATTTTGCTTTGGAAATCAAGTTTCTAGAGTCTGAGGCAGAGGAATTCAAGAATTCACTGGTCCTTAAAAAAAAAAAAAAAATCCAGGATATTGTTTATAATTTGCGAGTGTCAGGGAGCTGCCACCAAAATGCGGGAGACTCACGCCACTTGCAGGAGAGGTGGGATGTCTGTCAAGGCGTCTGAAATCCAGTGTGAGGTTTCTGCAGTCTGTGATGGTTTAGGGTGCCATGTCATCTGCTGGTGTTGGTCCACTCTGTTATTGGTTTTATCCAGTCCAGAGTGTGGAGATGGCGATTTCCTATTCCTATTCTAGCAGGACTTATATACACACACACTGTATATTTAAATGTTTGTGGACACCCCTTCTAATTAACACATTCAGCCACTTTAAGTTGCACCCTTTGCTGACACAAATGTGCAAACACAAACATATACAGCTTGCCTAGTCCCTGTAGAGAAGTACTGCCCATAGGACTCTCTGGAGCATATAAGCAGGAACACCATGCCTAATGCCAGGCAGCATTAAGCTGTGAAAGAGTGTTCTCTGGAGTGATTGATAGAGCTCCATCCAATACTATTTAGAAAGAGGTGGGGTGGAAAGGAAAAAGGAAAGAAAAAAGACAAAGAAAAGGACACTAAAGGGACAGAGAGAGGGACAGAAAAAAATGTAAGAGAAAGAGTGAGATTAAAATAGTAAAGCAGCCCTTAAATCAGAACGTGGCATCGCTGGGGAGTGATGTCCAGAAAGTGAAAAAAGTGACGTCTCAGAAAGATAATGCATGTTTATACAGAATTAATAAAAACTTTAATGTACAATACGTATTAAATATTCAAACATTTGACAAAAATATTTATTAAAAACTTAAAAAATATCCAGATTAACCATTAAAAAAAGGATATGCATGATATGACTAAGAAACAAATACTGACAAAAATTAACTTTACCCAGAAATCCAACTGTGCAAAATTATACAGCATTTGACAGACAGACCAGCTTCTTGTCTATGTCTGTCTCCTTATATTATAGAACCTAGGCTAAAACGGTGCCTTCTAGTTTATTTCTCTCTCTATTCCAGGGGCTCCCAATCCTAGACCCCATCCCACTGCAGAGACCTTGAAGAATCCTTTGACTTGGGCTGAGAAACGCAGTTTAAAAAGTTGATGTACCCTTTTGGTTACCCTCAATTTTACAGGCAGGTCAAAATCTATAGATCAGAGCCTGTCTATTCCTCAGCTGAAGCCTTCACTCTGAGCCATGTCGTATGGACATGTCGTATGGTGCTTGTGCATTTTTGTACTAAACGAGTTACATAGTACACCTGATTCGACTTATTTACTAATTAGCCAGCAGGGTCAGGTAAGCTGCCTGAATAACAAAAAAGAATCACATTTATCATTTCTTATTTAATTTTTGCATTTCTTTGCTTTAATGACATTCACTCGTTTAATGGCATTTGGCGTTACATTTGGATAAGGGTTACACAGGTAGGCGAATGCACAGTTAAGAGTCTTGCCCAAGGACTTTTATTGCTGTAGCATGGAGTGCTTGTCCAGCCCTGGAACTGAACCCTACTCTTGTCATGGGACGTTGTTACCCATATGCTACAGCAACATCTACCTCCGACAGTGCCAGCCCTGGATAACAGGAAGGATAATAGCAGTCTCTTGAGAGTCTCAGGAGAAGCTCCTGTCCATTTCAGTTCCTTAATTCTGACAACCTAAAGAGACTGGTAGAATCCTTACCTTATATAGTGTATGCCACTATGTTTTTTTTCTGGCGAGCTTACGTAGAAGTATGGAAAACAACAAACTGTGCAGGGAATGAGATGGACTGGACTGGACTGGGATTGGGAACCCCCTTCTCTATATGCTATGGCCATTCTCCTGCAGACTTGGTCCTGAGTCCTATAGCATGCTACAGAGATTCAGTCTCCTCTTCATTCAGTAGATGTTAGACAGCCAGTTTAGAAGATGCTGTTGATCTCAGTGAAGCCCTGGTCGAATTCTTGATGCGGGGAGATACTCTACCTCCTGCAGCTACACGGGTGCTGACTTTCCGCTGAAGAGTGCTCCTAGATTTAGCCCTGGGCCCAGCTTTTACTGACTTCCTCTTAGTCCTGTAAGGGGGTGATGACGGCTTTTTTGCAGGAGTCAGAGGTTTTTCCTTAACTCCCTGCCTCTGTGAGCGTCGCCTTACTGGTGGGTGGTCCACTTGTGCCTGTGCATGGTCCTCTTCTAGGTCGGCTGCCGCAACCTTAAAGGAACCATCTGCGTGAGAGGGGGCTTGTGTTCTGGAGGAGCTGTCTGTGTGAGAAGCACAAGGCATGAGATGCCCCAGAAGAAACCGGCTGCCGCTGGAAATGGAGGACCGGCTGAACAAGGCTCTTCGGCTGCTGGACATGGAAGAGCCAGGTTCTGACGGGCCTCCACTATCCAGACAAGATCCAGAGGTAGAAGCACAAAGATCTGCCATGCTACTGCCACCACGGCCCTTCCTAGAGCCTCTGGGTGAGCGTCCGTGTGCTGAACCATGGCGTTCCTTGTTTATGTCTGGACTGAGACTACGGAATAACTGTCGGACATGGGACAGCGATTTGGTACTGCGGGTTGAGGACATCCCTTTTGGTGGAGTCTTGAGAATTCTGTTTGTCAGAGGATCGTAATATTTGAGAGGGGTCTTCTTGTACTTGTATTTAAGCGCACATTCTGCGTCACTTGACTTCCGCTTTCGGCCCATTTTTTTCACTGGAGTGGGCTTCAAGGTACCCTGTCCACCGTCTGGTGAAGAAAGAACATAAACTACTGTTTTGGGCTGTAGAGGACTCATAATCCTGCCGTATGATGCGGGAAGCTTGAGCGCACACAGTCTTGTCTTCATGTCTGGGGTCCTCTCAGGGCTTGGGTCCTTCTGAGGTACAGGGTCATTTGAAAAGGTACCAGTTTCAGGTAATGGTTTTCTTCGTATTACAGGGCAGCTTGGGGATACAGTCTGTGTTCCGTGGCTCACTTTTACCACTTGGCAGCGTGATGCCATACGGTATATCCGTCGCCTTGTCTTCCTGAACACAGGTGTGTATTCTGGGTCCTCCTCATGGTGCTCCACAAGAGGCATGACATCTTTACACTCAGCATCATCAGTCTTTTTCTCCTGGTTTTTATTCTTTTTCCCTTTCTTGCAATGCTTTCCAAATTTAGCCAGGGATTCACTGTCAAAATAACAACGGAAGTGACCCTGTCTAAACTCTTTCACCATGCAATCTATCTTTACATCATCCTCAAACATCACCTGTGCCCATGTTTTTCCCACAAAAGACTGTGGTATGTGTGGAAGATCTGGAAAGATCTCCTCTGCTTTGTTCTCTTTGGCTTCCTCAGGCCCTGTCTGTTCACTTTCCAAAACAGTGTTCAAGGCTGTGTCCAGCTGGGTTTTGTATCCTTGGTCTTCAAGGTTTATGTGCACCTCCATAAGGCAAGCAAGATGTTTGTCCTCAGTTGCGCTTTTCTGTAATGCTACCTGCAGGGTATTGTCCCAGTCTTCACTGTCCTTAGACTCACTTTTTGAGTGCAAGCTGAGGTTAAAGCTGCTCTCATCTTCTTGGCGATTAGGTTTGGGACAGCGCCCATAGCAGTACCTTTCAATAACCTCTTCAATCACCTCTCGTATATGGTCAGATTGCTCACTGAATGTCCGTTCCCTATGTAGACCCCTCCAGGGTGGCGGCACTGCTGTCCATAATGCAGGCTCCTTAACTGTTGGCCGTGACAGCCCAGGCTGGCCTTTTGAGGTAATGCACTTTGTGGCTAGTGAAGCACGAGAACCTGGGCTGGTATCACTTCCCTCTTTGTGTTTATTAGTTTTCCTGTGCGCTTTCCTATGCAGAAACTGTGGGGCACTAGGATGGGGTGGAGGGGTTTCTGAGCTACATGGTTGTCTGGATGGCTGAGCTTGAGAACATTCTGGATTAACTGTTTGTGCCAACTGTGATGATGCATGTGGTTTGTCCATTGCAGACTTGCCACTAGTCCTATGCAAAAAGCCCTGTGTTGGGGAATATTTTTCAGAAGCAGGGGGTTCCATCCTTGTTCTCTTTGTTCCCAGACCAGTTTGTGCACTTGTTCCTGCACCACTGCCCAATGGCACACATAGGGAAGTTTCTGGTGGATGCTGACTCCGACCCCGAGATGTGGCAGTCGCTTCAGCTTGCAGCATTTGACAGGACTCTTCATCAGAGCTGGGCATCTCCTCTCGGGTCCCAACAGAGGCCCCATCATCCTCTGATCCGCAGTACACCTCTGACAACACTTCCCTTGGGACTGGTAAGGTGCTCAGGCAAGGCAAGTCAGCATGGGTGGGCCTAGAATATGTCAAATGAAAATGTAGGATTGGTGATTTTTAAAACATTCACAGATAAAAATAAGTTTATTACATCAAAATTGAGCAATTGTCAAAAGTATTCATTTATTTCTAAAAGTAGTTTATTCAGCTGAAGAAAATAAAAACTTGATAACATGAAATACAGGCCAAAATCTTTATATATCGGCTCAGGTTCAAAATGTAAAACTACGGCAATATGTCAGCCTCACAAGGGCCTTCCTTATAAATATCTAAAGTTTATTAAAGAAATCAAAAATTTCATGATATATAGTGTACCGTGTGTCATTGTAGCGATGAGGATGGTGTTGAAGCACATCCTGGAGAAATCTCTCCATCAGGCTGCCAGAAGACACATTTGCCCTTGTAGCCCGCACCACCTCCCTATGCCTGGTACTCAGGATGTGCTGCAAAATTCCAACAAACAGTAAGGAATAATCAGTGTTTTAAAAACCATAAAAATGAAAAAGTCCAGTAACCAATTTATGTATTTTTAAAATATACCAATGATACTGTATAGCACTAAACCTGGCAGCAAACATAGCTGAACTGCAGCCTGCAAGTCTTCATGTATATCCATCCAGGGCTAGGCAATGTTTTATCAAACCAAATGTAATATCATACCTACCAATATCATATCTAAATTACAACTACTTTAGAATATAATGCACATTCCAGTCTTTGTCACCCTTAATTTTAACTACCGCTCTACTGTGTTGTTTTCATACCTACCTTTTAATAATTATGTTATAAACACTAAAACAAGTGACACATTAAGAAGACATATTTCATATGACACACTATATATATTTTTATGCAATATATATATATATATTGCAAAACATATATGCAATACATCTGTGGCAAGAGCAGAATTACGTAACATGTGAGAAGTAGACACTCAGAATGAATAATGGAGTTACGTACCTGTTCTACACTGTTATAGAGGACCTGACAGCAGCTGCAGAAACCCTGCCGCTGGGAGGTGTTTGAGGGACCAGCAACAGGTTGTTCCCCCCTGCTGGTCCTACATGGTAAAAAAAAACATAAATAACACATTACATACAGAACACTAAAGCAATTACTACCACGTTCCTACTAAGTTAAAATAGAGAGCTTGTATTATTATTAGTAGCAATTCCAGCCATGGGCAAAATCTTGCACTGTGATTCCATTATAGGATATAATGAAGTAGTTAAGTAGTTTAGAGATAAAACTTGATTTCTCCATTCATCCATTTGCATCAGCCATCATTTACAGGGCTAGACATATATACAAAAAATCTTTAATAATACTTTTATCATCAACTAATTCCATGTTATACTAACCCAGCAGGCATCTTTGCCATTGTGGTGGGACCATTAATATTACAGTTAGCATAATCCTATATGATTTGATGTAATTAGTTTCATATGGGTCTTACATGAAATATTGAAAGGTAGTTTGGATGCTAATGGGAGATATTTAGAAATGTGTGAAAATTCAACTGGTCTGGTGGTTTGTTTAAATGAGAAAAGAACATTCTCAGAAAGTGGCCGGATGTTTGGAACTGCCTACTTCTGCTCACATCATCAGTAAAAGAAGCATGTACGAAAACCATCTCCACTGCCATACAAATATGCTTGCCCATGCAATGGCAAGAGACGCTTTTTTATTACCATTAGTATGACATGGTTTTCTTGTAAAAACTCACCTGTTAGACACATCGGTTTGCTCCCTCTCTGCATCTATGAAAAAAAAATTGAAATATAAATACACATAAATATACATCAAATGTATTATATCCATGCTTAGCATTTAAATGTTCAAAGAACCGATTAATTCCTACATGAGGAAAAAAAAACTGACTGGCTTAAATCAGCGGTTCCCATCCCCGGTCCATGGGGGTCTCCAGGACCAGGGATGGGAACCACTGAGGAAAAAGGATATGAATCAGTTTCATACATACTTTTAGCAGTGGGAGCTGGTCTCTCCTCCAGAGGCATAGTACTGTCTGTAAAGTGGAGCATGAAGAGTTTAACATGATCACCTATCTGTGCTCACAACAGAACTTCTTAAGACCCCTGAGATGAAACCTGAAGCAGGAGAGTTTACTCACGTGCCAGGAGGAGAGGACGGGGGGGTTTACGAGGCTTGAAAATCACATCACTGCATACGAACTAACTTATCTCAAACAGGCAAGAGGAATGACTTACAACTCACACCTAGAGGAGAAATCAGCATAAAAATACCACATCGTTTAGCAGAAGTGACTTATCCCATGCACGCATAGTGCTAATATTCTCTTAATATTTCTTAATGCAAATAAATCCACAAAGTAAATACTTCAACACGGTGTTTATGATGTTAAACTGGGTCACTTATATTGCTCTTGTTTAGCAGCAGAACTACAGCCACGATCGCACCGACAAAAAAACTACCGCTGAAGTTATGAGAAGGATTTCTGGGGCTGGCTCTAGTTAGCTAGCCTGCTAGCCAGCTAGCTAGCCAAGCCCATCTCAGCTGTCCGGCCTGCATGCACGTCCGGAACACCAACACTGACTAGCTCTCAGATTACAGTTAAGACACAAACACACTTTATATATGCTATATTTTCCCCCGACGCGGCATTTAACACCACTAAACTGGCGAACAACTTAGCTAGTAAGTGTAATGTTCAGGCTAGCTAACTAGCCAACTTAGCTAGCTGCTAGCCAGCCAGGGACATTTAGCATGACAGCGACAGGCCTGGCGATTTATTTATTTGTGGATTTAACGTTCGGCCGTCACAACGACTGACCGCAGAGGAAGTTCGCCCTGTAATAGTACCTAGACGTTATGAATGGACGCGGATGAACTGCGCTCCTCGACATGCTTTTATTTCACCCGACTTCAAATGTTTCTCCATTCAGATCCCTTCGGCACCCGTATTTGGCGCAGGACTTGTCGCGTGACGTCAGAGCAAAGCGCGGGAACCCACCCTCTTTCAGAAGGCCGAGCTTTGAGAACTTAAGTGGGACACAGGGCAATTTTGGGGGGCATTTTCTGGGAGACATTAGAGTGAATAAAGTTGAAGGTTCAACAGAAATGCCCCAGTTCCACCCCCTCGCCGATGGGTAGTTTCACTTTGCCCCCTTCAGTAATTTAGAAAGACATAAACAGAAGGAATCTAGGCTGGAAGTGTGATGTGAACTGGTCAGGGACCCTTATTTTAACCTGTTCCTCTTAACTCAACGGTGGAGATCAAACCACCTTCCAACATTATCTTATTTGATTTACTACAATTACATAAGCTTGCCCATGGATAGTGAATAAAGTGTCCATATTTACATTGTAGACACCGCAACTCCTTCACTACAGCACTGGTACTCCAGGGTATAGTGTTTTCCCCTGCACAGCCACATGCTGTTCACCTTAGGGAGCCCATGTTCCTCACATGTATCTGAATCTCAGATGTGCAGGGCAGGGGTCCTAAAGGCCCAGAACTGCTGCAATACCTGAACTTACAAATGTGAAAATGACTAAACAGCAGTATGTACAAAACTCAAACCAAATTCATGTATTGTCCTCTAGAAAAATGATCATACACTAAACAGCACCATTCATGATTCAATGAAAACCCAAGATATATTTGAAGTGCTTTTTATTGTGTAATGCTTTTTGCCATGACGTTTCAGATCTTGTTGAAGGCAGCCACATCAACAGACTGTATATGATCTTCGAAGGCAGTGATCAGCTCCTCCAGCTGATCGGTTCCCACCTTGTCGTCTTCCACCACACATGCAATCTGCAGTTTCTTGATACCGTAGCCGACAGGCACCAGTTTGGCTGTAAGGAAAGTGGAGGAAAAATTATTTTATTGACCAGAGTGGTCAGCCTGTACAGCATACACTTCCTTTCATTTTAACCTAAAAATGTACATTTTAAAATGCAAAACAGCAAACATACATTGGCCCCAAACCAAGCCATCCAGTTCAATGGAGCGTACACATTCCTCAAGCTTGGCCATATCCGTTTCATCGTCCCAGGGCTTGACGTCCAAAAGGATGGAGGACTTTGCAATAAGGGCTGGCTCTACAGAAGCATATAATATGTCAGATGTAACAGCAATCATAAAAAGCAATAATGTAGACAAGTACAAATAGCTAGCAAGTCAGATATATTAAAAAGGTGTACATCTTCTACATCAGCCGAAAGATGGTGATAAGAATCATCATTTCACTAGCTTTTTTTGGGGAATTTGGGCACTCTGGCTAAAAATAGCAAGATAAATTTTGTTAATTCAAGTTAAATTTTACTTTCAGCTTTAAATCTTTTGAAAGTATATGGGAAAATGTGATTTGTACATCTTGTAGGAAGTCCTATAAGCAGACACACTTTAAAGGATCTGAGGTTACCATGCTAACTAGCCATTTGATACTGCTAGGAATCTGAACGCTGTCTAAAATGAATCACTGGATTATTGGGCAGCGATTTCCCATGGCTGACATGTCTAATGTATACTAGATACTGGAGATTACTGTAACATGATACTTGAATTTTCAAAAAAAAGGGATGAGCCTGAGACTACAGATTACAATTAAGAAGATTTTAGACCAGAGTGCCCCCTTCCACACAAACTTGACTGAACCATAGACCAACATACTTTTGGACTTCTTTGCGTTGTATGCTGCTAGTCTCTCCTCCTTGATCTTCTTGGTCTCTTCATCCTTAGAAGGGGTATGGAGATAATAGACTCAGGTAATGTAGTAACATTTGAACAAACCACTTTTCAAAAAGTCTGGTAATCAGGAAATATAATGATCATCACAACATCAGTCGAAAGATGGTGTAAAGAAATTCATCACATAACCAGAAAAGGAGGGGGTAGTAACAGTATGAATATCCCAAAACCCTGCCAAACTAACCTCCTCCTCATCAGAACCGAACAGATCGATGTCATCATCTTCGTCGTCATTAGCAGGAGGGGCTCCACCAGTTGTGTCTTCTACACCAGCAGGTCCATACTGACCCAGGGGCTTCTTCACACCAGGGAGGCTGAGGTAGTGAGAGTAGGTAGAGTACAATAAGTACCACATGCATGCAAGCACGAAAACCAGGCCAACAGTCTCTCAGGTACATCAGTGTTTGAAAGCTGAGGAATCTGAAGTTGAGTGATGCAGTGGTGCATGTTATCACCTGGCCTTCTCCTTCTGGTAGGACTTGATGTGGTTGTACCAGCGAAGGGCGTGGCACAGGTCAGCTGGGGGGGCACCGGACAGGGCATCAAACACAGCAACGTCAGCCTGAGATGGGACATACCTGTGACAAAAGACAAAAAAAAAGGGACATTGTTTAACTAGACTTTCAGACTTGCTTTTAAGAATGGGTCGGGAGTACCACTGGCCTGACTGTTGGTGCTCAAACTCCTACCTACTTTCAATACAAGGCACTGGTGCACCAAGTGTTCAATATGCAGTACTGAAAGCTATGGCTTTGTAAATACCATTATGGGTATGAGGTATGTTACATTGTGCATAATTGTCTGCATTACAGATGTTAATTATGTCCATAGTTGGAAGTTTACACAGCTTCTTCTACTTACATTCTCTAACACTAGTACATACATCACCTGGCACTTCCTGTAAGAGCTTTAACAAGAATACATATACATACACACACACAGCTATATATACATACATATATACATATAGCTATGTGTGTATATACACATATATACACACACACACACATACATATACACACATATACATATATATACATATATATATATATATATATATATATATATATATATATATATATATATATATATATACACACACACATACATATATACACATACACACACATACATATATACACATATACACACACATATTATATATATATATATATATATATATATATATATATATATATATATATATACACACACACACTATATATATATATATATATACACACACATATTATATATATATATATATATATATATATATATATATATATATATATATATACACACACTATATATATATATATATATATATATATATATATATATATATATATATATATACACACACACACTATATATATATATATATATATATATATATATATATATATATATATATATATATATAATAAATAATAATAACAATAAAAAAATCACTACTCCCACAACAGACCGACGTCCACTAGTTTTATGTTATGAAAATGCGAACATTAGGCCAGCATGGCAATAAAAACATAGAGACCCTAACAAAGTCGTATGCAAAATCTGAGCAGCCCAGGACAGCCAGAGCTTGCAGATGAAACAGTCCGGACTCAGAGAACACATTCACGTGGAGTGTTGGACAAAGCAGGCCATGGCCCCATTCGAAAACTCAGCTAAAAAAAGACAAATGGCCTAAGACATTAAACAGCAGCTATAGCAGAACATAAGTCACACTGGGAGATCGTGGTCCAGTTTAGACAATTTACTCAACTGGAGCCACTTCTGGCCGCCGGAACACGCAACCAGAGCAGAGCGGAGTGCCGGAGCTAGCATAGCTAGTTAGCCAGCTTGCTAACGAGCCATCTGCTCCTCAAAAATGAGCATAACCTGGTTTTTAAATGTGACTCACCCCTCGATGTAGCTTTTGTCTGCCAAAAATTCATTCAGGACCTTAAGGCCAGCGGGGGTTTTCAGATCACCGAAGCCCATTGTGAAACCGGCTGGAAAGACCTCGTGGACAGACGTCGGGCTCACGGCTTGGAGGAAGAGCGAAGGAGCGAGAAAGAGCCACGTAAAACACTTTATACCGCCGCCACGTGACTCCTCCTCCTTCTGCTCCGCTCAGGCTTTCAATACTTGTGGTATTTTCAGTTCAACTAACGCAACGACAAACACTTTTTGAATGTCTAAAGTATATAAACAAAGTGTGGCATTGGAATATAGTGCTAGTATTTTAAGGCGCCTCTCTCTTCCCCCTCTCTCCCATTAAAACGTTACATTGCGGAGCCTCTGAAGTGTCAAGGTAGAAAAAGTATATTTAGTGACATAAACTTTTATTTTTTTTCTCAAGGGAACAGACTGTTAAATCGAGGGAACGTTTAAATAAATTTAGTAAATGATTGATTAAATTGAGAGAATTAGTTGTTTAATAAGAAAAATATTTATTAAATTGAAATATTTTTTTATTCTAAGGAATTATTTATTACATCGAAGACATGATTTATTAAACTGAGGGAAAGCCTGAAGTCTATAAATATTACTTAAAAACGTATTTTTTTAGTGTAAAATATATCCTATAACGGATGTGACGTCTTGGGTCAAGGCGAAAGGTTACAAAGATTATGTATTGAATTAAATATTTTAACTAATATGTTTTTTTAAGCCACAGCCTCAGTCAACATAATAATATATGGGTTTTGCTTAGCAGTTGGGATACGTGCTATTTATTTTTGTATCTTTTTTCACACGTCGAAGTACTTCGGCTATTTCCGTCGCCACGGCCGAAGTCCGCCGAAAACTCCGTCGTATCTGAATGCACTGACTACAGTTCCGCTGTTCTGGTCTAGAAGGCCAAATAGCGTCAAGGTGCGTAAGTAATAAGATTTACTTTCCTTTTATTAGTGACTTCCAGATGTTTATTACTGTATGGTATGTAGCTATAGTTGAACAGGTAAAAGCTCAGTGCACATACGACACGGAAAAGACAGACATGTTCCCTCTGTCCTTGGTTTGACCAGCAGTGTAACGTTAGCTTGTCAGCTAACTTAACCTAGCTATGCCAAACGCACACATACTGTGAGTCCAGGACGTCAACACACTGAGATTTGCACTCCTATAAAGGTCTTTAAGATGTATTGGGCAGCTGTTATCTTACTAGAACATGCATTTTTAATAAAATGTTAATGTTTGTGAGCCTTGGTCTGTGTCTCATGTCTGGCTTGCATTACTGCTTAGATACACAGCATATCATACAAGCTAGCTGTGTTATACTAAGACATCTGTTGGATTATTCATGGTACATTGCTTTATCAGTCTGAATTATATTTAACATCCCATTCCCTCAGGTTAATACATTTGTTTCCCTCAGTTTAGACGAAGTGTCCCCTGTAAACTGGGGGAAATATCTATTATATAGAGGGAACGATTAATCAAATAAAAAAAGGAGGGGGGGGGGGGGTTATTAAAGGGAAAGAGTGGAAATTACCACCACAATTGTGAACTGGTTTAAATTTAGGTAATGGTTTGTATGTCTTAATATTACTTTTGATAGTTTAGTGACCTGATTTTACGTTTTCTGTTTTCCCACAGAGTCATGTTGCGTTTGCCAGCAGTTGGTCGAGCCCTGGCTGGGGCGGCCCACTCCAAAGGGTGCCTCACCACCTCTAACAGTGGTAAGCCTATACATATTACCTGCTGGGATAACCTGCTGCCAGAACAAGTAGAAATGCTACACACTTGACAGCTGCTGTGCTGAAACCCACTGAAATGTTCTGAACTATAGTATTTTGGTCCATTTGGAGACTTGATTAGTAAAGTTAAAGTCTTGTTCTGGCATAATAATAATAATAATATATTTTTCTCTGCATGATTAGTTTTCATTAGCCCCCCTGAGATATAATACTAGCTTCTTCTTGATTACAGTAAGGACGTCTGTTCGGGCCTCGAGTAATATGGTGGAAGTGTTTGTAGATGGCAAGCCTGTGATGGTGGAACCTGGGACCACTGTACTTCAGGTAATGATTTACAATGTAAACATACAGGGGCTCTTGTTCCTCAAAGTTGCATGATGTCAAACTCTGATTGTGAAAAATGCATGCACATTTCGCATTTTTGTCATTCATCAGTTGCATCTTTGGTGTATCTGTACAGTTACCTCCTGGGTAGTTGAGGTGAAAATTACACACATCACACTTGTACTACAGTCAATGTAGTTCTTATTTGCATGCGTTATAGACAAATACTGAGACAATAAATGTCCCTTTTAAAGACACTGCAGTGTGATTTTCCTTTGTTACTGATGCTGTAAATAACTACCTAGAAGCCATCTCTCAATCACACTACACAATCAGAGAGAATATTAATCTTAATTATCAAATATTAATTTAACTTTTTTTATTATTTATTTATCTCCTGTTTTTGGAATTTTACTCTCTATTTAACTATTTAAGCTCTTGGCAACTCTTTTAATGAAGAACTGGTGCATGGGCACTAGGCTAAAAACGGTTCATGAACAGTGTTAAAATCTCAGCTTATTGTAGTATAGTGGAATGAGTCAGTTGTGGCACAATTCCTCTGCGCGCTTCCGTTTGCACGCAAATTTGATGAAAACGGGCAAATGTGTTTCAACTTTACTAAATAGAAAGCCGTCCTCAATCTGCTAATTTTGTTTACTCAGGCCTGTGAAAAAGTTGGAGTGCAGATTCCTCGTTTCTGCTACCATGAACGTCTGTCTGTGGCAGGAAACTGCCGGATGTGTTTGGTGGAGATTGAACGAGCACCTAAGGTACTGTTCTCCTAAGAAAACTACCATAGCAATGTCATATATTACACACTAAAGATTAGACATGCTGCATGCACACAGAAGTATTTCTAATCCTGAGAATCGGGGACTATTTACCAAAAATACATTTTGTTTTAGGTGATCTGCTGGGAGTTATCAGATTAAAGTTTGGTCTGAGTTGCCTGAGCTGTGACCATGTAAATGATGTGGTGTTGATTGAAATCTTGTTAAGTTGGTTGAGGTTGACATTAGCTGGACTATTTAAGATATGTCAGTTCTTGGGTCCTTCCACGTGCTCAAATGTTGGAACATTTTATGGCTTTTTCAGTAGTACAAATAGGATTATAGCTTTTTGACAGGTCCAATTTTAGTACTACATATATTTATTCTTTTACTTTCTATCTTTTACTTATACTTTTATCTAACTTTTTTTTTTCAGAAGATTTTATTCTATTTATTATTAGAATGGAAGCAGTAAAAATGAGCTGACATGAAATAGTAGTAAAAGTCCATATTTTATTCAGACATGCTTTTTGTCCTTTTTGGCTTAAATATGACCAAATACTATGTATCAGTGAATATAAACAGTATTTATCAGCAATCGTGAACAATACTTTCTGTCAAATAGTAATAATAGGTTACAAATAATAAGTAATAGAAAATAGTTTTCCAGCTTACAAGGCACAGCCTTTTGCTTACAGCTAGAGCCGTTCTGGTGAAGTCTTTCTGTTCACAACGTTATCTCTAAAAATATCTCCTGTTCTTTGCTGGTAGCCCGTGGCAGCGTGTGCTATGCCTGTCATGAAAGGATGGAACATTCTCACAAACTCTGAGAAGACACGTAAGGCCAGGTCTGTTAAGGCTCATCCTATCTCTAATGTTCTACAGTACTTACTCTATTCTATTTATTATTATTATTTATTTATTTATTTATTTATTTTTCTATTTTTTATTTACTACATTTGGTAGAGAGGGAGTCATGGAGTTCCTTCTTGCCAATCACCCTCTTGACTGTCCAATCTGTGACCAGGGAGGAGAGTGTGACCTGCAGGTAGGAAAAACTTTGAAAGCTTTGAATGTTTAGGTTTCGTTACAGATGGTTCAACATATCAAATGAATTCCTGATGTATGATTGCAGGACCAGTCGATGACGTTCGGGTCAGACAGAAGTCGATTCACTGAGGGGAAGAGAGCAGTGGAGGACAAGAACCTTGGCCCACTCATCAAAACAATCATGACGCGCTGCATTCAGTGCACACGTTGCGTCCGGTGAGAGAATGGAATGATCTGTTATAAAGTATTTATAGATTTTTGAGAATTAATTGCAAGTTTAAGGAGAACAAGTAATGTCCTGGACGTTACTCCTGTACACCGTTTCATCTAGCCAGTCTTTTATTTTCTGATAAAATCCTATCTCACTCTACTCATTGATGAACTGCTTTGTTTCATGGCTATGTTTTGTTCCAGCTTTGCTAGTGAGATCGCAGGTGTGGAGGATTTGGGCACCACAGGCCGTGGAAACGGCATGCAGATTGGCACCTATGTAGAGAAAATGTTCATGTCTGAAATGTCCGGGAACGTGATCGATGTGTGTCCTGTGGGAGCATTGACCTCTAAACCCTACGCTTTCACCTCCCGACCCTGGGAAACTAGGTAAGATTGAGAGTGTGCGAGTGTTAAGTAGTTTTGCAGTCTGTACAAACCAGTTTTGACCAACTGTGCCATATATTCATATTTTTGTTAATAGGAAGACAGAATCCATTGATGTGCTTGATGCAGTGGGCTCTAATATTGTGGTGAGCACGAGGGGTGGAGAGGTAATGAGGGTCCTGCCTCGCCTCAATGAAGAGGTCAATGAGGAGTGGATCTCTGACAAGACCAGGTGAACAAAATTCCCACAGTTTCCCTGTGGCTGCTCCACGCTGACTAGAAAGTGTGATGAGGGCTCAGAGACACACATGACAACACCAGTGCAAGATAACCAAGGGGCTTTATTTACACATGGGTGCAACCACTGTGCATCAATATTGTATCGGCTTGCTGTTGAAGTTCTTTTAGAAAGCCTGTACCTTCCGTGTTGTTTGTGTCACTCCTCTTTCTTCACGCCATATACCTTATGCCTGAGGTACTCCTCCCCAAACAAGCTACAAAACCTTATGATCAGGGAGGCCAAACAGCAACTCCGCCTCACTTCACCACACACAACGCAAGCAAAGCTGGAGCTGTACTGACTTGCTTGTGCTTTTATTTGCACACATTAGATGCATGTAGAAGAACCAAAGAAAGTAAACTACTAAAGAACTTGAAAGCTAATGTAAATATCTGGTTATTTTAAAGTCACTGACATTATAAAACACTTGTGCATTTTCCAGCTTTGAAGCAGCTCCTGTTTTGGAGGCACTTGATCTTTCTTTTCCCCTTTTACCTCTCTCCTATTGGTTATTACCTAAATCATTTGTTTATTCGCTCACGGTCTCGCACTCTAGGCACTGTCGATATTTTCTGTTTGAAAATATTGAGAGGCCCCTAATCACACACTGAAGCCTCAAGATTGATTTCCCTCTCATACCACCAGGTCATTCCCCCTTGTCTGTCACTTCCAATTAAGCTTCTGACCGTCAAACTAATGCTCATTCTCCATTCTTTTCTTTCAAACAAAGGTTTGCTTATGATGGGCTGAAGAGGCAGCGTCTGACCCAGCCCATGGTCAAGGATGCCAGTGGTCAGCTGGTCTACACTACCTGGGAGGATGCCCTCACGTGTGTTGCCGCAGTGGTAATTATGTTGCAATTTTATTTGTATATAATGTTAAACATTATATATTTAATATTAAATATATTGTGATAAATGTCAGCGGCAGAAGTTTTATAATCATAATTGCATGCAATCGTTCATTACAGCTATTTCTATAGTGTTTTGACCAATAAAATGTTTTGATGTATGGGAATGGTTTTACAGCTTCAGGGGGTCCAGAAATCTGAGATAGCAGCCATTGCTGGTGGGATGGTAGATGCAGAGTCTTTGGTAGCCCTGAAAGACCTGTTGAACAAACTGGACAGTGAATCGCTTTGCACAGAGGAAGTCTTCCCTATGGCTGGTGCTGGGTGAGTTCTGTCAGATACTGTTTCAGATAAGTAATGCTCTTTGGCTGTCCTGTCCATTACCATATTCTGTATCTAACATGGTATGCTTTTGCTTTGTTTCCACTCTAAAAACCTACAGGACTGACCTGCGCTCTAATTACCTTCTGAACTCCCGCATTGCTGGCATCGAGGAGAGCGATTTCCTGCTTCTGATTGGGACAAACCCACGCTATGAGGCTCCCCTCTTCAACGCACGTGTCCGAAAGAGGTGGGTGTTAGTTGAATTGAACTTCAACATGGCAGCTAAATGCATATTGATCCAATGATAAAATATTTCTCCCACTCTTGCTCTCTCTTTCTAGTTGGCTCCATAATGAGCTGCAGGTTGCTTTGGTGGGTCATAATGTGGATCTTAGCTACTCTTATGACCACCTGGGTGAATCAACTCAGGTGCTGCAGGAGATTGCAGCTGGAAAGCACCCATATTGCCAGGTAACACTGCAGCTAATGTTGTAAAAAGCACCACGTCCACGCTATTAGCTTTTTTCCCTTGTTACTAACAGTATATGAATTCTAATAGTCTGGTAATACACAGCCACACCGTTTTTAACACCTGTGTTTGAACAAATAGCATGTGCTCTAGATACCCCTGTGCTCTTGTGTCAGGTGTTGGCCCAGGCTAAGCGACCAGTGGTGGTGGTGGGAAGCTCCTGTCTGCAGAGAGCAGATGGTGCTGCTATCTTGAGCGCTGTATCCACAATTGCTCAAAATGCCCGTGCCAGTAGTGGGGTGGAGGAGGGATGGAAGGTCCTGAATGTGCTGCACAGGTCAGAACAGTTTATGTTGCCTAGAAAAATACCTTGTTTTCATGGTAAATTTTAAATGTTAATAATTTTGCATTTGTCTTGCTGTGTTTCTCCAGAGTGGCCAGTCAAGTAGCAGCTCTGGACCTAGGATATAAACCAGGTGTAGAGGCAATTAGGAAGAACCCTCCCAAAGTGCTGTTCTTGTTGGGAGCTGATGCTGGCTGCATCACCAGAGCGGACCTACCGAAAGACAGTTTCATTATCTACCAGGGTTAGTCTCTCACTTTTGTTACTACTGTTTATGTACATCAGGCTTAACTAGCTGTGACAGGCAGTCTAGATACAAGGAACTGTGGAAAACCAGGATTATGTAACCTTATCTGAGATGTATTGAAAATGTTATATCGCCCCCTGTTGATGTAACTCTGCTTAAAATATGCATGAGTTTGAGCAGTTTTGATCTAGCTACTCCAGACTTGAAAGTTCTAAAACTTAAGTTTTTAGCAATGGTTAGGCAGTTCCCTGGGCAGCGCAGAGTTATTCAAATGGACAGTTGCTGTAAATTGACCCAAGTAATCTGAATCAAAAGGTTTAATGGTGTTTGAATGATCAGTGGTCTCTCATCATTAATGCAGGTCACCATGGTGATGTGGGAGCCCCCATGGCTGATGTCATCCTACCCGGTGCAGCGTATACAGAGAAGAACGGCACTTATGTAAACACAGAGGGACGTGCCCAGGTGACCAGGGTCGCAGTTACTGCACCAGGCTTGGCCCGTGAGGACTGGAAGATCCTGCGGGCTGTGTCTGAGGTACATGCAAAGGATGGGTGTTCTTGATCTGTTAGTATTCGTAATGGAAATAATGGGGGAAAAACATAAAGAAACTAAAATGATCTTCTACTGAAAAGAACATGCAGGCTTAGTATTAGGAAGCTAAAACATAAAAACAAAGCTTTATATATATATATTGTTTATAAATTACTTTTAGATGCTGCCTTTTAGATGAGCTAATGAAGCTAACCAATACATTTTACACTGATGAGAAATTAAATTTTACAGTTAAACTGTACATCCAAAAGTTTGTGGACATTACTTTTTATTCGTGAATTCAGCTGCATTAAAGAACACCTATTGCTGACGTAGGTATTCAAATTCACATAGCTTGTATGCCAATTAAATAAGACACTCTGGAGGAGCTACACATGATCCTAGGGTTACCATACCCAGTGTCTAGCATCAGCTATGGGCGGGGTATGAATCCCTCTAGCATTGAACTGTAGCGCAATGGAACTGTTTTGCTCTGGGGTGGTGGAGCTTCATCTAATACATTTGGGATGTGCAGGAGTGGCTAAATGCAGTGAAATCCTCACAGTACGGCTTCCCTGAAGAGTACCTACAGTGCCGTTAATTTTGGAAGATACATTGGATCAGCAGGTGTCCACAAACTTCTAGTCATGTAGTGTATTTTCTCCCCAGTAGGCGATGTGCCAACGAAATTGATGCTCAGAAAATATGAGAGTTTAGTGTAGTTAGTTTCTTTATCTGGTCACGTCATGATGCACGACAGTACATGAGCTCATGAAGTGAGCCTGTCCGTGTTTCTGTGTGTGACAGCTGGCTGGAGTCACTCTGCCCTATGACACATTAGAAGAGGTGAGGGGCAGGCTGGCAGAGGTGGCCCCTAACCTGGTACGTTACGATGATGTGGAGGAGGCCAACTACTTCAAGCAGGCAAATGAGCTCTCCAAGGTTGGTGTCTTTTCTTTTTTTTTCCCTCTTTCCCGCATGTTCTTTTTTCGCTTATTTTCTGAAGAGACTGATAACAATGATTTCATATATTTTCTCCTGGCAGGCGGTGAATCAGTCACTGCTTGCAGACCCTCTTGTTCCCCCTCAGCTCTCTGTGAAAGACTTCTACATGACCGGTAAAGAACCTGACAATTACTTTTATATGCTTTTATTTCACTATACACTCAGAGCACTTCATTAGGAACACCTGTGCATCTACTTATTCATCCAATTGTCTAATTACCTAGTCAACAGACAGCAGTCTCTAAAGCTTACTCAGAAAAAACATCCAGTGAACAGCTCTGGAGATTGACCAGACTGATTTGAGCTGACCGAAAGGCTATGGTAACTCTGATAACCACTCTGCACAATTGAAGAATGCAGAAAATGATTTCAGAAGGCACAACACGTCACACTGTGAGGTGGAAGGGCTCCAACGGAAGAGGACCATATCTTTCAGCCAAGAACAGAAAGCTGAGGCTACAGTGGGCACAGGCTCACCAAACGTAGTGTAGTGCAGTGGTCTGGACACTTTGGGCCAGTTAAAAATCTGGAGTGCTCTGTGACTGTATGTGAATAGTCCCCGTTGTGCCTATGTTTGCATACCTATGCTGGATTTAGTCCTGAACCTTAATCTCATAATCTTTTCTTCATAGACTCCATCAGCAGAGCCTCCCAGACAATGGCAAAGTGTGTAAAAGCAGCGACTGAGGGAGCAGCAGCAGTTGAGGAACCCGCTATCTGCTAGAACACACACACACACATGCTCCCTAACTGTCCACTGTAACTGGTTCATTTTCACACACATACACGTGTAAGAACTTCACCAAGGTTTCGGCACTAATATGCTCCTTTTTCCTGACTTACTGCTGAAACCTCTGGGTTTATCTTACTCTTATTTAAATATGCCAATACGATTGTTGTAAAGATTTCATTTCCCACACTGAGATCAAGGGAGAACTGCTTTGTTATTGAAAGCTCATATGATGAATAAAACTGTATCATGGTCATCTCTTTGCATGTCTGCTGTTTGTGCTGCCAAAAGCACTGCATGAATTAAAAAAACATGAGAGCTGTGGTAAACTCTATAGAAGATAGATGGCGGGTGATGATAACCTCTAATCTATTATTCATCTAAACTTGCTTTTTATATATAGTTATTACTTTACTCTGAAGTACTTGGAAATTAGACAGTGTTTGGATTGCTGACTTTAAATGACCCCTATAAGAAACCTCAACAGGCTCAGTGTAAGTAGCTGACACTTAACAAGTGGTGAAAACAGCATAGGGGTTTAGGGGGGAGGGGGGCATCCCTCTTTACACTTTACCTTCAACATAGAACCATGTACTTATACTCCTTACTTAAACATTCACTCATTTTCAAACTTTTAACAAAAAATGATCAATGTAGTGTTTTAGAAGCCTCTAAATTATTCGGAAAACATGTCGCTGGACCCAAGCGACCCGAACAGCACTGGCTGGAGAAGTCAAGTTCATGATGTCACTCCAAGCCTGAATGAGACGCGATGATGATGATGAGGCTGCCGGGGAAAGACTTGAGGGAGATCCCCCCTCAAAGTTAAACTCAGTGACAGGGGAGTAAAAAGCGAGCACAACTAACGTTAGCTGACTTCTTACACCATAACGGGGAACTGTTCATTCAGAAGTTTCCGTGTTTCTCTATTTAAGAAGCAGAAGCTTTAGACGAGACGAGCAGAGAAAGTTGAATTTCCAAAATGGTTGCAGAGGTTGTTGTTGTACTGTTGCCTGTTGTCATGTCCCCCCAGTGCCTGTAGTAGTGCTGTAAGAAGCCTCGGTCCGCTGACAAAACCAACACCCTCTTCCCGATGTATAACGGCTACTTTTATCGAAATAACAGACGCCGAAATGCCTGCAGCCTTCGCGCAAAATTATACGTGTGAGCGAAATTAGAGCAACCGCAGGGTGAACGCCGAAACGCGGAGCGGAATAACCCGGTTAGGTGTTGTAGCCGTCGACCGCAGGAAAACTGCTACTTATCTAGCGAGTGCTAACTGGCTAAGCTACGCTCGGAAGCCAAGCGGCTCGCCAAGCACCGGGACTCGGCGAGAGCGAGAGGCCGCATAGCGCGCGAGGCAGAGCGGGTTGCTCGCTACGCGACTCGGGAGGATTTCGAAGTTCTCGTAGGCCGACGGTAACGACGAATTTCAGTTTTTACAGAAAGCAAAACCAGCTTTCGTTCACTAAAACGTATAGTTAAATTCGGAATATCTATGTATTTTCGGCAACACAAAAAAGAAGTATAAAATCATCCTTTACGCCAATTCAAGCGAGTGGGGTTTTAACACCTACGGCCACAAAACGATAGCTAGGGTTTTAAACCACGGCTCTCATAAACACACATTTCTGAAGCGATAAATAACCCTTTCCGAAAGGGCAAGTCATTTTTTTTAGGTTTGCCACGGCAAAAGAAGCTTGTCGGTAATTAGTTAATATGGCTAATATGTTTATAGCTGGCTAATTATTGTATGTGAAGAGCTTCACGTAGCTAGACTGTTCACGCTCTGGCTGTTTTCCGTCTCTATACTCGGTTAAATGGTCAAAGTATGCGGGACTGCGCTACCAGCCGTCTGGTCTAATCCAAGCCTCATAAGTAACTGATAACGCTACCAAGTGCAAGATAGAATAGGAGGCGGGAAGGCTGTCCACCGTCCCCTTGCGTTTTCAAGCTTGCTTTGCATGTCTAACGTATCGTGCTCTGCCCGTCCGGGTCCACTGTAACGCTTTGCCTGCTCAGGTTCTGCTCAAGGCAGCTGCCCATGCCCAGAGCGACCTTTAAAAGCAATTGCCTAAAACAGGAGTGCTCTAGCCCTTTACCTGGCAGCATAACTTAACAGCCTTTTCTTTTTGAGATATCCCAGATGTTTAGATGTTTGCTTCTTGCTTTAAACTTTATCTGTTTATCTTAACTTCACCAGAATAGTGATGATAACCTGAGGATTGCAGATTATATGTCTGTATGTAGGTACATTTAACAAGTAACCGTGTGTCAGCACAGGTCCGTTCTGTCAATATTTGGAGCTCTTTGCCAGTTATTAGATGCATAGAATGATGTATGAGGATCATCATACGCACACACACAGGCTGTTGTTGTGCTTGATTTAACCATAATTAATCTGCACTCCACTTCCAATGCAAGGGGACACTGAGCTCCAGCTCCTACACGCTTTCCTTTCGTCCGTGCACCTGTGTAATGCAGAGATAAAGTTTTTTTCATTGATACAGCACTTCACAGCTGTCACTTTCCTTGTTAGAGTTGCTACATGTGAATTGTGGATAAATGTAAGCAAATATTTGAACTTTAGGCCCTTTTAATAAGACAGGCTTTACCCAAGTCAACACTCACCAGTAGAAATTCTACACGTCTCAAATTCAAAACGTCAGAGATGTGATTTTTGTGTGTTTATGTTGTTGATTTTATTTTTATGTCTCTTTTAACCAAATAACCTCATTTCTTTTTATTCCCAGCTGATGTTCCGGAGAGTTCCAGCCCTGGGATGTATGAAGGCAAACACATCCATTACTCGGAGGTGGACCACAAGCCTCTGTGTTCATACAGCCCCAAGCTCTGCAAACAGCGCCGGCTCAACGGCTACGCCTTCTGCATCCGTCATGTTCTGGAGGACCGGACAGCCCCTTTTAGACAGTGCGAATATGTAGCCAAGTACAATAGCCAGCGCTGCACTACCCCCATTCCCAAGACTCAGGATCGCAAGTAAGTGTGTACTTTTTGTGTCTTGAAGTATGCACCAGGTGCTAGGTGTGTAACCACTTGCAAGTGCAGGTGGGGCATGTCGCACTAGGTCAGGGGTCTTCAAACCCTTGCTCCTGAAGAGCGACCATCCTGCAGGTTTTATTTATGGGGTGGTTTAGGGTTGAATTCAAGGTCTGCAGGATGGTAGCAGTCCAAAAGTTGGGTTGAAGACCACTGCACTAGGGCCTGTGGCAAGCAGTCCCCCTAATGTCTTTACTGAACCCCCTCCCGCTTATGAAGTTTTACACACTTAACTTAACAAGTGAACGATTGAACATGTTTTGGATCTTTTTGTGTCATCAATTGCGACTTGTAAGACCCTATTTAAGCCAGTACATTAATGAAAATGGTTATTCTTAAGTGTGGTCTACTAAAGCATAGTTCATTCTTTCTAGATATTGCAGCAGCCATCTGCAAGTCATGGGTGTCCTCCCTAAAAAGGAGAGGAAGAAGAAGCATGATACTCTTGACTCGTTGGCCATCAACATCACTGTGCCCTCCCTGGCTTTGAAGGGCCCCAATGGCCTTGACCACTTAACCCCATCCTCACCCTCCTCTCTTGCTTGTCTGCTCCCCTTGGACCCCTTTGTGTACTACAAGGGAGAGAAAGTAAGGAAAGAGGGCACTAACCTGGGGATGAAACCTCCAAGCCGCACAGCACCTAATCACAAACAGAAACATAAAGATCACAATATGGCCCAGACTGTTTCTCTACTACCCCCACCCCCAAGAGGTCCTGCACCTTCTTCTCAGCAGGCTGAGGGACTCACGCAAGTATCTGCAGCTCCCACCTGCCTTCCGACACCCACCCCACAACTTCCCAGAACCTCATCAGGGACATCATGCACGACGTCTCCTGCTCAGACTGGTGGCCAACCCTTAACAAGACCAACTAATCCCATGCCAGAGGTGTGCCAGGAGCCTGCCCTTAACAAGAGAAACCTTATTACAACTCAAGGCCTGCAGCCAAGCAGGAGTGACTTACACAGTCACTCAGTAGTGCCCTCAAATCCAGCACCACATCAGGTTCCTTGTTTGGTACAACTCAAGAGACTAATGGCGCAACGGAGGACAAGGCATGAGGATTTGAGCCCCCATTTTGGTATGTAACCAGTGATCCATATTTTCACTTAGTCACTGTTTACCACTTTGCAGTAGCATATTAGCAGTAGACATTAAGCGTCACTAACAGGTTGTGTTGCAGGACTGGACTGGTCTGAGGACAGTGGAGAGGAGGAAGATGACAAGGTTGAAAGGGTTGTTTCATATCAGATTCAGAGCCTTCAGGAGAAGCGGTCTGCAGAGAGGTATGTTCAATAAATAGCTATTTGTAGTTCATCACTGATTTGTATATATCAGTTGTCAAATATATCTGAAAAAAGTGTCATTCCCTAACAATAGATCACATGATTAATACACATCCACCAGTGGTTAGGGGTCCAAAGGTCTGTCCCAATTGAATTCTGATCAGTATAGTGATGGTAACAGGAGAACTTGTATATGTTGGCACAGCAACGCTTTTTCTCTTTCTGCTACTGAAAAACTGGCTAGGCACGCTGGCCAGAAGAGTGTAACTGGTGGGTATATGGCCCTCTGTCAACCAACATGACTTTTTAGAATGCTGGCCAATGTAGGCATCTGTTAACTTACACAACACATTTGGAGCTGTTTATCTCCTCCAGGCGTGTTAAGCTGTGTAGTGGTATGAGTTTCTCTGCTGCTCTGTTAATTGGTTATGCTTTTAAATGGCACAGGTTAGGTTGCTAGTAATATGTAATCAGATCTATATACAATCCTGTATACTTAATGCCCCATCCTTATCCCTACCATGCTTGATATTTGGAACATAAATAGATGTTGAAGAAATTTGCACCGTGCCACAAACCTCTAGCCCTGAGCAATGCTAATCTGCAGTGTTGTGTTTGTCCTGTCCCATAGTGCTGGAGGTGGTGGTGGCTCACGTAGGGAGCGACTGGCAGGTTTGTGCTCCTATCTGAGACAGAGACACAGGCTCCTGCGTAGGGAGGAGAGGGGTTTCCGAAGGGAGAAGAGGTCAGGACGTGCTTTCTGCAAAGTTCTGCTGCAGACAGCCTCACAGGACTCCGACCACGCCGCTCAACTCATTCAGGAACACCACACCACAATTTCAACAACCACCAGGTAAACAAACGCACTACAGATGGTCAGTTGTTCCATTATCCAAAGATGTGTTCACAGCATTATGGCTCAATTCTGATTTTTGGATTGGTGTCTTATTAGTGTCCTGAAAGGTGCTTTGCGTGCATTTTCATAAGTTAATTTGCTCACTTTTACACATTTGCGTGTTTTGATGCACAGTACTGCAGGGTCATATGTAGGAGGCTCAGACTCAGGACTGTGTGCAGCCCAGACGAACGGTGAAGCCTGCTCTAACCGCTCCCTGCCCTTCACCAGACACTGCTTCCAACGTATCCTCTCAATTCAGTCATACTTTAGAGTTGTTGAAATTCAGACAACTATATTTACACCGTTGTTCAAATGATTGCTTGTAGTAATATAAAACTAGTTTCAGATAATTGTATAAAATGAATAGTTTGACAGTCATGCAATTCAGAGCATTTTTGTCTTCTAATAATAGGTAGTACGACAAAGAAAGCTGTTGAAAAAGAACTTTTTAGATGTGTCCAGAATGATTAACATGTTGTAGTATGTTGTAACATTATTTAAAACTGACTAGGAAAGCTGAATAGCATTAAGTATGATGATATCCTGAAACTCCTTGAAAAACCTGCCTATTGTATCTCAACCCTGGTCCTGGAGTCACCCTGCCTTGTAAATGTTAGTGCTTTTCCTGTTCTCAGCACACCTGATTCAACTAATCAGCTCACAGGCCTGTTCAGGGAACGGGAACATTGAAGCAGGGAGTCCACTAAAATATGGAGTGCAGGGTGTATGCAGGACCAGGGTTGAGAAACCACTGGTATGACTAATGAAATGATTCCTATACCAGTTGATCCTAAATGTCCAAACAGTTGTGGTTATTATAGTGTTATTAAGGTTTTATGTTGATGTGCTTGATTGTTGTGTCCTTGACGGCCCTTGATCTGTAGATATCCTGCAGAACAGGTGCCAGCAGCTGTTCTCTAGCTGCACTGCGCGTTTTGCGGACGGTGCACAATGTTCCATTCCTGTCTTCGACATTACACACCAGACGCCACTGTGTGAGGAGCATGCTAAGAAAATGGTGCGTTCTGTTTTACATCTGTTAACTGTCTACATTTGGGGTTTGGTACTGAAGAAGGTGTTTTTTTGTTTTGTTTTGTTTTGACCATTTTTTTGTGCTATATAGAGCCATTTTAAAACGATTCAATAAAGAAACCTCTACAAAACATTTTTCACAAATATGAAAAGCCATTTAACCAGGCCGAATATAATTATTCAGACTGTTATTTTAGTTTTCATGGTTCTGGACAGAACCACTATTGTCATACTCATTCTTAAGGGTGTAGTAAAGAAGACATAAATCAGGAAGAATAGTAGGAATATGAGGTTTTTTTTTGCCTGCTTGCATTTAGCTCCCAAAATAGCTGATCTGATAGTTTTTCTCTTATATATTAGTATATTTTCTTAATTTCTTGTCTCATTACTACATTTGTTTCCAATCTGGTTTGTGCAGACAACAGAGATAAGGTGACGGAGCATCTCCTATCTTCATAAGAAATTTTAATTGTGCCTGTTTAACTTGGCTGGTTTAAAAAAAATAAATCCTGTAGTACAACTTTAATGTAAGTGTATATTGTCTGTATAATATATGGATATTATTGTGTATATACAGTCATATGAAAACAAATAACTTGTTATTTTTAACATATTTAAACATGTGGTCATTTGATCTACACTTGAACTACATTGAGAGCAATACAGGTTACATAACTTGGCAAAAAAAAAAAAAAAGAATCCCAATGAATTTTTTCTATGCATTCTGTTGATCAGAGGGTGCTTAAGGAGACCATCTGTCCAAAAACTGAAGCTGAAACATCACATAGATGAAAGAATTCTGCTTGAAGGAGTGGGAAAACCATCTCTTAGTCGATGTCAGAGACTGGTAGATTGCTGTAGGAAACCTCCTATAGCCGGATTTAAGCTCATTTCAGTCAAATGCTGCAAATAATACCAGCTATTAGGGATTGGGTGTTGTAATTTTTTGTCAAATGTTTTAGTTTTATTCCCTCATTCGCTCTCAATCAAATGACCACATGTTTAAGTATGTTTCAAACGACTAAGGTTTTTCAAGGGGTGTCCTAATATTTTCATATGACTGTTATGGTCTTTTTACTATTTAAAATTGTCTTCTTTTTTTTTTTGATCATTTTAAATTGGCCACATTGGCTGTCTGGCTTACTAGCTGCCCATATTTAGTAGCTCCCAACAGAATAGCAACAGCTCATGTTTGAATAAACAAGCATTACTCACAGCTGCCCTCTAAAGGTGTTAAAGCGCGTTGAGCTGTATGAAATTAGAACTTGTGTTTGTTTTATTTTTTTTTAGGTTTGATGATCCTTATGGTAGTAAATGTTGTTCACATATGTATTCTTTGCAAGCAGGATAACTTCCTACGCGGAGATGTCAGTCGCAGAACGTATCACCACCAGCAGCAGCTGCAGCAGCGTAGGCGGCTAAAGAAGACCAAACTTCCAGCACTCAGCAAAAAACAGAAAAAGAAAAGCAGGAAAGCAGTGGTACGCCGGCCCCAGAAGCCCATACCCCCTGCACTGCCCCAGGGCAACCTGGGACTGCCCTCCATCCTGTGCCTCCCAACACAGCCTGGGGACATCAGGTAAATTCCTGTCTGTGTCCATGTTTGTGTGTGGTGCCTGTGTCCATCTTGCTCATTTTTGCGCTTGTTTTAGCAGGAGTCCCTTAACCCCAGACCTGAGTGCAGATGAACTTCCTGATGACCTCACTAGTGACATCAGCGACATTCCTCATGACCTGGAGCTGAACCAGGAAGATTTCTCGGACGTGCTTCCCCGATTCCCTGACGACCTGCAAGACTTTGATCTGTTTGAAGGTAAAGTTGTTTGTTTAGAATAGAAAATGGAATTAATGGACTGATTCAGTATTTAATAAACTTTTAAATTGAGCTGTTTTTACTTACTGAAGATGTTGATCTAAAATCAAAAGGCTGTGATGCTCAGACTATCAAAATATTTTACTACACCACAGAAAGAAACATACCTAACAAACACAATCTGAGCATGTGCTATTTCAGGCTACATTTACATTTCAGGCTACATTTTTTTCTTGTTTCTGATGTTCAATCCAGCATTTTATACAGATTCTGGCCCGACACCAGTGCCTGTCAGTATTTAAATATCACTTGAAGGGCTACTGGTATATATAATATATGCACAAAAGTATTTGGACACCAGCTTATTCATTGTTTCTTCTGAAATCAAGGGTATTCAAAAGAGTTTATCCTGCTGTTGTTAGAGTAATTGTCCCTAACTGAGCAGGGAAGGCATTCTACTAGATTTTGAAGAACTGCTGCGATGATTTGATTGCTCAGGATGTTCCTGACCTCTCTAACGCTCTTATCACTGAATGCAACCAAATCTTCACAGCGGTTCTCCAAAATCTAGTAGATCACCACACGACCTCTTCCCCAACCCCCCAACTCATCAACTCGAAAAGCAATAGGTGCTAAAAGTAACTAAAGTAACTAAATGCATTCATTAGAACGGGTGTCCACAAACATTTGGACATATAGTGTAGTTGATTGGAATGATCATTCTGCTCTACTTTTTAATAATAGCTGTGGTAGGGCTAATCTCTTTATGTGTATCACTCTAATCATGAATAGTTATATAATAGTCTTGTGAGGGCTGAAGCTGGAGCTCTGAAGCTGTGCATAATGATCATTGATGCACAACAGAAATGCTCCTGATGACTTAATCACTCAGCTTGGTAATTTTTTTGAATGTTTTAATTTAATTGCTTCCTCACTGCTGTCCAGATTTCTTCACAGTTTTTGTTTTTCACACTTTTCCCAACACATTCCTACAGATTCTCAGTGTTATCTTAATCTGGTGATATATTCTTCATGACATCAACTGAACTTCTTCACTCCTAGTCATAATGGTGCATGTCTGTGTTCACAGGAAAGACCAGTGAACTGCTGCCCACCTCTGAGGAAGCTGAGGAGCTGGTACGAGTACTACAGGCCATGGGCTCCTACCCCGAGTCTCTTGCTTGTCTGAGCAGCATGGCTGAGCTAGGGCCGGTGGAGGGCTCCGACTGTCGTGGAATGGAGGGCGGTGTCGTGGACCTGCTCAGCGCCCGTCTGTCAGCTGAGACACTCTCCAATTTAGAACTGGACCCTAGCTTATTACATGCCACTGAGGACGCCTTTTCCCCATCTCCTCCTTCCCCCCATCCCCCACTCACCCCCCCTTCATCGGTAGGCCACCTGTCAGACAGCATAAATATGCAGGGACAGCCCTCCACTTTTCTGACCAAGACTGGTGATCCCAAAGTGGACCTTGGGCACCTGGCCCTCGGCCGGGACGAGGACATCTCCCACGGCTCCTGGGGCGTTCTCGCCCTGCCCCTCAGTGACTCAGCACAGTTTCACAGTCTCATTGCTTCAGATGGCCTGCTCATGTCCACAGCCCTCTCCACCCCCCCTACACCTATGCCTTCAGCCCCGTGTCAGCCCACCACACTCTCAGCCCTCCCAGAAAGCAGCCTAACCATCCCGGTCACCTCCACATCCTCATCCTCCTCTTCCTCACCCCTGTGCACCAGTCAGCTGAAGCACACCTGTCCCCCTCTGTTCAACCATTGTGGGATCCCTGCTGACCTGCAGCCTCACCATAGTGCTCCAGCGCCAACTATGGACCGGACCTGAATAACACGCGCACACTTGTGGACATCTGTCAGTATTCAGGGAGGGTTCGTCACGGGTTCTTCTGCTATGTTGCTTCTCCATCTCCCTTTTTCCTCTTTTTTGTCCTTTCCATCTCTGAGACACCCCCAGACAGGCCTGTATCGGGTGATGGCTAACAGAGTTACCACAGTAACAGCCCCCTACGGACACAGGCTTCAAAAAACATTTAATGAAAACCATGACAGTAGACTACACTCACAACATTAACTGGAGTGTGCATTTGTTATTTTATTTAACGACAGGGAAGCTCTAAGCTGGATGCTGCTGCTGTGTTCGCTTCCATGTTGGCATCTGTGTTAGGGACCATCTAAAAATTATCATAAGAGAAGATTTTGCTACTATTATTGTTGTTATTATTATTTGCGGTAGTTGTAGTAGTGGCTTCTCTGAAAGGGTGATGTTCCTGAATAGTAATGTTCCTGGAAGCATTAACAGATTGAGTGCTTACAAAGATGATAATGATGATAACCATAGCAACACTTTCCCAGTCATTTTAGACTGTCCAGTTGTGGTCAGAAAATGCAAAAAGGGCACCCTGCCTTCCCTCCCATGCAACCTGGTTTAACCGATTACTGTGGTCATTTTTCACTAAATCCGAATAAGATGATTCTTTTATCACTGGCGCTGGCATACCCCCCAGAGCAATAAAAAAAAAATCATCTTCATGACCATATTATAGTAATGTTAATTTTCTACAACAAACAGAAATAGATGGATTTTAGCCATGGAAGCGTACCACTTGTATTCTTATATGCATATTTAATATATTTATAGAGTAGTGATCTGCACACTAGTTTTATTGATGAGTGGGGGAAAAAAAAGTTTGGTTGCTGGTGGAAATGTGGTTACTCGTTTAGCAACAATACGGAATAGTTGTGTCATTGGCGATCGAGGCAGAGAGAAAGACGTCACGGGTGTTTCAGTTGTCCCCTCTCTTGTCCTGTAATGATTGAAATGATCGTTTTGGCAGGTGGTGTTTGTGCTTTTAGTAGCCGTACAGCAGTTGGGTTCTGCTTTTAGTGTAAGTGCCATGAAAGCTATGTAACACTTTTCATAATCAATGTAGTGCAAATCGATAAACATTTACACTCGCCGGTGTCATGTAAAGAAAAGCTATGCTTCAAAGTGTCACTGTCATCAATGTCACATACTGTATATGTAATGTAACACTGATGTCTGATGAGAATCCATTTGTTCCTTTTTTTTTTATCTATGGCATAAACTTTCGCCTTCAGGATTAAGTTACTTCAGACATTGCTTATAGTGCAGGAGGGTGTCCTGCAGCTCATGGAAGGCCCCTAAGCTAAAGTGGTGGCATGCTCAGGCATGCTCTTGAAGCTTTTTGAGAGGACAGTTTCGATGCCTTGTCCTCAAGCAGCACCATACCTTTCTCTGATTCACACATTTAGGTGAATATGCTTTAGTGAAAGACAGTGTTTTTGATGCCTAAAGCAGACAGTGAAACCTAGAAATGTATAGCAAAAAGACTCAAGTAGGCCTGCTAATGTATCAGGTGGCGCTTTCATCATACATGCATAATGGTTAGATATTCTGATGCAGAGAGAGAAGCTGGCATAGATTTCCTTTTTATACTTGTTATTCACTGAATGTACTGAACCAAGATTTGTTTATTATAACCTAAAGGATTTTATCAGTCCCTGCTTTGTGAAAGGTATTTCTATTGTATTGACGTTTACTTTTTTGTTACTAAAGTGTGTGGATGTGGGTATGTGGTAATACACAAGTGTATGAGAAGCAACCTTTTTTTTGTTTGTTTGTTTTATTTGAAATGCGTGAATTAAATCTGCTATGACCATGAATTTGTTGGTATTTGCTTTCTGAACAGGTTGTTAGGAAGTATTGACACAATGACATCAGGGACAAGTGGTTTTAAAATCTGTCAAGTTTCCAGAACAAAAACAATCAATGAGTCCTATTCCGGGAACTCTGTTTCACAGGCACAGATCAAAACTGTAGAGCAACAAGGCACAGTGTGATAGATGTGACGCTCCAGCTCCATAGCCGGGGCGGTGACCACACATTCGTGACTCAGTATCTAACCTTTCATGCTATTAACAGCGTGGGGGAACCCTTAGGGCCTTCTAGGCCCTCAGAGAAGGTCTAATGACTTTTGAGCATATCTGTATCTCTTTTAGAGTAAATGGTCCTAATTGTGCCTCACAATCTATAATACACTACTTCAGGAATCGCAAACTGAAGGTTCTGCCATGGCTCTCTCAGTCCACTAGTCTAAACATCTGTGGATGGATCTCAAGAGAGCCATGCATACAAGACCAAGACCAAGACCCAAGAGGGTTACAGGGAAGGAAGGATGGAAAAACTGGACAAAAATCTGTGAAACATGTGTCAACACCCTGGCTACAACAAGGAATTAGCATTATGCAGGTGGGCTTTTTTGCCATGTTTTGGAACTGTTCACAGGTAGACAGACTTGTACCAGGCTGACCATTTTTGCTACACTTTGGACACAGGTGTCCGTTGAGCTTAGGTCATTGTGGCTGGGGGATTCAAGTAGGCCTAAGTTGTAGGACTGTGGCAGTGTGCATCTGTGAGGGTGAGAGTGAGTTAAATGCCTCTCATTTACCAAGACTAATAAATAGCCTTGTGAAGTGAGAGCGCGGGACTTATTGGTCTACATGTAGACCAATAGTGGCGGTGAGAAGGTGGGTCTTAAGCAGTTTGACCTATGGTTGATATAGATGCAGGTACATGTAGACCAATAGTGGCGTTGAGAAGGTGGGACCTAAGCAGTTTTACCGCTAGTTGATGTAGATGCAGGTACATGTAGACCAATCGTGGTGGTGAGAAGATGGGTCTTAAGCAGTTTGACCAATGGTTGATGTAGATGCAGGTACATGTACACCAATCGTGGTGGTGAGAAGATGGGTCTTAAGCAGTTTGACCAATGGTTGATGTAGATGCAGGTACATGTAGACCAATCGTGGCGGTGAGAAGGTGTGTCTTAAGCAGTTTGACCAATGGTTGATGTAGATGCAGGTACATGTAGATCAAAAGTGGTGGTGAGAAGGTGGGACCTAAGCAGTTTGACCAATGGTTGATATAGATGCAGGTACATGTAGACCAATCGTGGCGGTGAGAAGGTGGGTCTTAAGCAGTTTGACCGCTAGTTGATGTAGATGCAGGTATGTGTAGACCAATCGTGGTGCTGAGAAGGTGGGTCTTCAACACACACAGTGAGTGGCGACTGTAAGAACAAACGCAGATGTGATCTGAAAAGTAAACAAGCGATATCACCCACCCGGGCTCTGAACAGCGGAGGGGGACCCACTGCAGTGGAGATTTGCACAGTGCAATGGTCAACTCCTTCAGGGGAGTTGATCAGGTCTACAGACAGCAGGGGGCGCCCTGGCTACACTGGAGTCACCGAGTTGTTCTGGGCGAGCGCTTCAGAAACTTTTTGGCGTGGATAATCAGAACGCGATACCAAAGCTACAGAGAGAAGGTGGTGCTGGTGGTGGTGAGGGGCGAGTCTGCGACAGCAGAGCCTCCTGTACAGCCTCGCCTCGCCTCGCCTCGCCTCGCCTCGCTCCCACACCACAGCTCAAAGCCACAACGTCCTCGCGTGGGCGTGATGATGGAGGGTCGCGTTCGTGTGAGCGGTGCTCTGGCTGTGTTTACACAGATGCCCCGCAGGAACTCGGATGATGTCGGTAATGATGCAAAGCTGTTTTTCCTCATTACCGCGGCGGCGGAGGTACGAGGGCCGCTCCTCGGGCGCGCTCACTGGCTCCGGCGTTACCTAGCAACGCGCGCTCGCACTGTAGCCTCGCGCGCCCGCGCTTGCGCTCACTCTCCCCCTTTTCCAACTCCTCGCGCGCGCCGCTGTTTCTATTTCGGTGTGGCTCTGCGGTCGCAGCCTGCTAAAACATTCATGGACACGGCCATTTCCCCGCGCTGAAACTAGTGCTTTTGTTCGCTTCCAGAGAGGAAAAGCGTGTTTTTACTCCCCCAGCACCCAGTCCGACCCAGCCCGACCCAGCCCGACCCAGCTCAGCTCAGCCCAGCCCGAACCGGCCTGCAGAGCGATCAGCCGCTGCTGCTGCTGCTGCTGCTGACAAACGACCCCTCAGATCTCCAGTGACGGACTGCTTAATGAGGGGGAGGCGCAGCTCCAGCCTCCTGATTGAGCTCCGTGCAATTGATGTGATAATAACCCCTGATATGACTGAAGCTACTGAAGACCCTTCCACCTTCCACATGACCACAGAGCCAGAGAGAGAGAGAGAGAGAGAGAGAGAGAGAGAGACATACACATTTACACACGTGTGTAATAAAGATAGAGAGAGAAATAGAGAAAAGGGGAGAAACAGAGAAAGAAAAAAAAAATACAATGCGAGAGAGGAAATAGATAAGAAAAATAAGAGGTAAGAACAATAAAGAAAATAGAATTAAAACATTAGTGTAAACAATAGAAAGAGAGACAGCTGAAGAGAGGGAGAGAGACAATTCGACATATAGTGAGACAAAGATAGCATGAGAGAGAGACAGCTTGAGAGAGAGAGCTTGAGAGAGAGAGAGAGCTTTCGAGAAAGTGAGAGACTGCTTGTGAGAGAGAGCGCTTTAGAAAGAGGGAGAGAAACAGCTTGAGAGAGATAGCTTTAGAGAAAGTGAGAAAGCAGATTGAGAGGGTGAGAAAGAGAGAGAGAGACAGCTCAAGAAGGAGACAGCTTGAGAGAGATTGAAACAGCTTGAGAGATTTAGAGAGGGTGAGAGAGCTTGAGAGAGACAGACAGCTTGTAAGAGAGAGAGAGAGAGAGAGATAGAGAGAGAGAGACAGCTCAAGAAGGAGACAGCTTGAGAGATTTAGAGAGGGTGAGAGAGAGCTTGAGAGAGACAGACAGCTTATGAGAGAGAGAGAGAGAGAGAGAGAGAGAGAGAGAGAGAGAGAAAGACAGCTCAAGAAGGAGACAGCTTGAGAGATTTAGAGAGGGTGTGAGAGAGCTTGAGAGAGACAGACAGCTTATGAGAGAGAGAGAAAGAGAGAAAGACAGCTCAAGAAGGAGACAGCTTGAGAGATTTAGAGAGGGTGTGAGAGAGCTTGAGAGAGACAGACAGCTTGTGAGAGAGTGAGAAAGAGAGAGAGACAGCTCAAGAAGGAGACAGCTTGAGAGATTTAGAGAGGGTGAGAGAGAGCTTGAGAGAGACAGACAGCTTATGAGAGAGAGAGAGAGAGAGAGAGACAGCTCAAGAAAGAGAGCTCATGAGGGAGAGACCGCTTAAGAAAGAGAGAGAGAGCTTGAGTGAGAGCTTTAGAAAGAGGGAGAGAGTGAAAGAGCTTAAGAGAGAGACAGAGAGAGAGAAATACAGGAACAGAGAAGGAGAGAGTGGGAGACAGAAAGTGAAAGTGAGACAGCTCTAGAGAGGTTGACAGCTGGGGAGAGAAAGAGGCAGCAATAGAGAGAGAGAGAGAGAGAGAGAGAGAGAGTATGAATGTGTGTGTGTGTGTCTGTGTTGTCTCAGACATGAGGGAATGAGGGAACGCTTTGAACACCTGGATGAAGCATCAGTGTCAGTAGCTGCAGACGCTGCAGGGTTGCTGTTCAGCCACACCACTCTGAGCGAGAGTTAGCAGTTCTGTGATTCCACATGAACAGTTTTTCAAAATGCACCGATGTGTAATACATCAGAGTGGCCCTGTAGGCCCCCTTCAACGCGTCCCACACCACAGACGTGGCAGAGCCGGGGCCTGCAGGCCACCGAGGTAAACTGTTAAACGCAGATTTTTCAGGCTGCCTCAGAAAGAGGCAGACAGGATTCCTCACAGATTGACAGTCGGTTCACCGAGACTGTATTCTCCTCCTGTGCTGCGGCTTTATCTCACATCATTCTCATCTAGCTCACTTCCATTTACAGCAGAAGATCCAAACAAGCACAGACTAGCTGAATTGCTCCTCACAGACCTTTTGGAATAGTCCTTCAAGCTGAAAGGAACTGACATGCAGGTTCATCCACAGTGTAAAAAAACTGTAATTTCACAGAAAATAGCTCTACATTTTTAAAGTAGCTTTTTTAATTGTATAGAAAACCTTGAAAAGAAAAAAATACAATCAAATATGTAAAATTACAATAATTATCTGTAATTAAACATGCAGATAATAATATAAAGATTTATTGTCCATACTAACAATAATCTCTTTGTTTTAGTTTCATTAGTTTTATATTTATCTGTACCCTGTAAAAAAATGACGGCCAAATGACTGACAGCAATGGAAAAAATGAAATTAAAGTGAAAAATAAGGCAAAATAATGGGGTTTCTCTCCTGAAACTTCAGTAAAACTTTCTGTATTTTTTTGTTTTTCCACTGAATTTGAATCAGGAGTTTTTACAATTTCTGCTAGGAGTGAAACTATACACAAACCCTAGCGCTCTATCCTCCAGAGGACACTCTAAGGAGGCTCCCATACAGCCCATCTGATATATGGCAATATGGCATACACAGTCATATCAGAATATTATGACCACCTACCTAATAGTAGGAATTAAAACCCATTGGCTAACCATCCTATAATAATCACATTGCTGAAAAGGTTGTATTTACGCTACATTAAGATTTAACAGTGCTGGCAGTAGTCATGCCTGGTTGTGTCTAGTTTAATTGATCTCAGCAAGACAGAGCTGCTGTACATCCCGGGAACTTCTCTTCACTGGCTTCCTGTAGCTGCTGCCTGCATCACATTCAAAACCCTGACCCTGGCCTACAAAACCATGACTGGACCAGCTCCTCTGTACTTGATGGCAATGGTCAAAAGCTGATCTGCACCAAGAGCCCTTCGAGCTTCAGGTACGGCTCGGTTTGACCCGCCATCCACCAAAATCCACAGAAGACAAGCGTCCCGGGCTTTTTCTGTCCTGGCACTGAAAGGGTGGAACAAACTTCCCTTAAGTGTCCAAACACGTGTTCCCTTAAGAGTCGCTCACTGTCTTCAAACGCAGACTGAAGACCCACCTCTTCCAAGAGTACTTGGGCGGATAGTAGAGTACTATGGTCTCCATATTGACTTGTGTTTAGTAGTGTTTAAACTTAGGGGTATCTTTGAATTTTTAGTCTTTTCAGACTAGCTGAGGTTTTTCTTGAGTAAATAGTGAAGCACTTTTGTAAGTTGCTCTGGATAGGAGCGTCTGCTAAATGCCTTAAATGTAAAAATGTTAAAAATCTCAATTGTTATCTGATATTGGTTAGCCCTATTTTGGTTTGCTGAAAGATTTGGGAAAGGGTAACAAGAGACAGTTACAGTTGTAATTCTTCAACCCCCATTGCAAATTATGTTTATTAGAAAATTGGACAAACTTTTAGCTATTTGCAATAAACCAATCAAATAAGACTAATTTAAATAGCTTAACACAACTAACATTGTGTTTTCTCCGAATCCAACACAAAATGCCACTTTAATGACAACTGCGGTCTCAGAATTATTCAACCCCTTCATGACAAGCATCTTAAGTACTTAGTAGAGAAACCCATTTGTTGTTCTGACCTGCTGCAAACATGATGCACAGCCAGACACCAGCTTCTGGCACTGTTTCTGAGGAATTGTAGCCCATTCCTCATGGACAATGACCTCCAGTTGATTGTCTTTGCGTTGGGTACCACAATTACCTCCTTTATATCCCTCAAAGACTTTCCATGGGGTTCAAGTTAGGCGACTTTGATGACCACTCTAGAATCTTCCAGGACTTCTTCTGAAACCAAGCCTTGGAGGACTTTGAGGGATGCTTGGGATCACTGTCCTGTTGGAAGTTTCCAAAACCAACTTCACTGAATCCAGCTTGCCCTGCACAAGCTGCAGGTTTCCAGTGCCAGAGGAAGAAAAGCAGCCCCAGGGCATCACCAAGCCACTGCCATGCTTCACTGTATGCAGGGTGTTCTTTTTTTCCTCCTCCAGATATACCGTTGATCCATAGGCATGTTTCATCACTCCACAGAACAGAATTTCAAAGCTGGTGTCAGGCTGTGCATCACATTTGCAGATGTTTCTCACGAAGGGTTGAATAATTCTGAAAGCACTTGTTAGCTTAGTTGTATTCAACTATTTCAGTTGGTCTGGTTTAATCAGTGTATTGCAAACAGCTGGATGTCTATATATATTATGCCAATAAAGCTCATTTACAGCTTATGTTTGTAACTGAATAGGACACTCTTGGTCTCTTATCCTTCAGTGTTGGAAGGGATCCCATTTTTCTTTTTTGACTTAGTCTGCTTGTGGGACTATGTTGGAAAATGTGCGAAGAAGAAAAGTCCAAACACTAAAGGAGGTGTTGTGTACAGCTGTGAAGAATGTGTGGGAAGCAGTTAATTTAGAACCTCATCATGAAAATATGAGAAGGGATGGCAGTGATGAAGGTCAGAAGAGCTACAAAGTACTGACTGAAGCTCTTTATTGTCTGTTTGTTAAACCACAAATCCAAAACTATTCTAAGTACATATTTAAATAGGTATATTCTATAGTCAGATATAATATAAAGTCGTTATTGTTATTATCCTTCATTTGTTGAAGTTGCTGCACCCCCTACTTACCACATCCTTTATAACATCTGTAGTATACACTTGGGAAGGGGGGCAAGATAACCCAAAAGATTCCATTTTGCCCAACCCCCCCTTCCAAACAGGCTGCATGCTGTCTCTGTGGAGAAGATCCATGTTCACCCAGCATCATGTTCCTCTGCCCTGCAGGCTGCCGCCCACACATTCACCCTGCCCTCCAAAAACTGAATCTGGCCTCAACTGCAGAAGATGCAATGTTTACCAGGTTCTTCCTAAAGGAGTCATTTCATCTTGCATGCATCATGCATTTGTTTAACCTATACTTTACAAGATCAACATAACACAGCACTCATTTACAAGTTTAATGAGGAAGATTAATAGAGCTGCTCTTGCTGATGGGGGTGTGTAATTCAGTGTGTGTTCTTGGAATTCTGCTAGTTTGTTCTGAGAATCAACAGAAGGAAAAAGCTCTTGTTTGAAAATGCATTCAGCCTGATCTCCTAGTGAAAACGCCAACATCGTCACCTTACCTTAAGATACACATAATCTACACCCAAAACTAACCTTAATCTACATCTAAAACTACACCTTGACCTAACCTTGACCTTCACCTTTATTTACACCTGAAAGTAACCTTAACCTACACCCAAAACTAACCTTAACCTACACCTTAATATACACCTAAATCTACACCCAAAACTAACCTTAATCTACATCTAAAACTACACCTTGACCTAACCTTGACCTTCACCTTTATCTACACCTGAAAGTAACCTTAACCTAACCTTAACCTACACATTAATCTACACCTAACACTACACCTCAACTTTACCTTAATCTACACCCAAAACTAACCTTAACCTACACCTCAATCTACACCTAAAACTGCACCTCAACCTAATCTTAATTCTACACCAAAACCTAACCATAACCTACACCCTAATCTACACCGTAACCTAACCTTATTCTACATCTAAACCTAACCTTTACCTGCACCTTAATCTACACCTAAACCTAACCTTAATTTACACCTTAATCTACACCAAAATCTAACCTTAACCTACACCCTAATCTACACCTAAACCTAACCCTAACCCACATTTTTATATGAATAAAATCTGAATTGTGATTATGATGCTGTAAAGCCCGCTTTGGTGTTCCAATCCCACAGTGCATTGTTTTGACTATGTCAGAAATCATTGACATGCATCATTGATTTGTGTGGGTAAAACCTGATAGCGCTGTAGTTAGAGAGTCTGGTTAGTTCATCTATGTGACTTTTAAATGGAATTGTTTGGTATCAGATAGATACCAAGATGTTTTATACGCAGTGTCTGACTCTGTTTGTGCCTGAGGGTGTAAAAACAGTTGGACTTCAGATTTGGACACCACATGTCAAAAGGTTTTCCCAATTAATATATTTAAAAAAAAAAGTGACAAAACATCAAAAAATATGCTTGTGCGTATAGCCTTTATTTTAAAATGAAATAAAAAATAGTTTAATATTAATAATATTATAATATTATATTATAATATTATAATAATATTATAATATTGTCTCACACTTTTCCAACACTGTAAGAGTTCTGAAGGTAAGCCTCTAAAATGACCAGTTATAAGCCCAGCTTAGTACTAGAACCAATGTCCTATTTAACAAGGTTAAAAGTAAATATTGGGCCTCATTTGCCAATGTCTTCCTAAGATCTTTTTTTAAATATAACTATTCTCTTATGATGATGGATACCATTGTCCTTGTAAATTGAACAAATCCCAAATACAAAAACATTGGTGAATGTCAAAAAGAATGTCACAACCTACTGTTCTTAAAATACTGTTTATCTACATGAGAAAAAATCTGACTTTCCAGGATTACACAGCAGTTATCATAAATTCCAAGGAGAATTGTTTTCCTGTTGGCTGTTCCCTTCGAGTTTGGCCTCCACCGTTCCCTTCGAGTTTAAAAGCAAAAACTTTAATGTACATCTAATGCACAGATTTCTACTCATGAATGAACAATCTGGAGCTACAGTTCATTTCCTGTTCAATTAAGTCATTAATTTGTCATTTCTGATAATACACTTGTATAAGGAACTAAGTATGAATGAACTAACAGGAATTTCCAAAAATCAGGCTTCCAAAATGATTCAAAGATGGAGAAAATGGGACCCATAGCAACCACGCAAGCCCCTGTAGACCACTCAAACTGCCCCCCATCATATAAACAGCAATTAAAGCTCAGAGTGAGGAGAAAATCAAGCTCCACTTTGGCTTCAGATCTGAAAACATTCAGAAACTCCACAGGTGTTTCTTTCCACTGTGAGAAGACGACTCAACAGTGTTAATCTCAAAGGATGTGGAGCTTATCACGAAGCTCTTGCTGAGAAAAGCAAACATAAAAAAGACCAATGTCAGAACAATGGTTTGACAACCCCGGAGTCCAGACCTCAACATCATGGAAGGTGTTTGGGATTTGGGAGAGAAGCATAAAATGCTCCAGGTTCTCAGACTGAACTTTGGAAGTGTGAAAAGGTCTCCCTGCAGATCTTTGTAGAAAATCTGAAAGTGGGTCTTCTGAAAAAATACAAGCTGTAATAAAGCTAAAGGGTGGATGAATTAAATTCTAAAACATGATATTATTTTTTAGTTATTAATGTTTTTGTTTGTATGTTTTCTCTATTTTACCGGACACTAAAAATAGCTGTTTTGAGTGAATATAAAAGAAATGAAGGGTGCTCCCTTTTGCACAGTAATGCACATGGAAGTCAAACCAGAAATCTATACTGCAGATTAAAGAGTCAGGACAGGAGATCAAGAGGCCATTCTGATGTGCCCAAACAGTCATCTTAATATCTGAAGTGGACTAAATAAAACATCAAGCTTTTTTAAATCTGTAAAAGGCTGCAAGAATCTGAAGACTTCAAGTGTTAGTTATGTGCATGATACTATGCAATTCATGTTTTGGCCTTTGGTGGAATTCAATAGCAGGGGATCATGTGGTTCAGCCACTTTTCTCAGCAAGATGACCTGCAGAAATGCAGTGACCATTTAAAACCTCACTTTTCCATCTGAGCAGAAGCAGAGCCTGTAGCAGTCATGGCTTGTTGGGACAGTAAGGAGGCAGTGCTGTGTTTCAAGGATTTGATTAGGCTTCAAAATGCAGAGCAGTTTCAACAGCAGTTAGATAAAAGGGCCAGGACTGTAAGGAGCTTATGCTTTTTCTAATCCTATGTAAACAGCTATTACTTGTATACTGAAAGGGCTACTAATTAGAATTGGACTGGGTGGTTTTGGGCTTCAGCTACTTAATGTTTCTTTAAATTGGCCCAAATTTCCGAAAGCAGTTAATCAGCCGAAGCATGTTCTGTGCCTAAAGGTTGCTTCTTTTGTTTTGCCCTGGATCTGTTAGGCTAATATAACTGTATAACAAATCATACATACACTATATGTTCAAATGTTTGTGGACACCCCTTCTAATGAATGCATTCGGCTACTTTGAGTTGTGGAGCAGTGGAACTCTGTTCTCTGGAATGATGGCTGACTTCAATGAAATCCTCACAGCAGTACTTAGTAAATATAGTAGAAAGCCTTCTTCCCTGGACAGTAGAGACAGTTACTCCAAGAAAAACTCTTTTTAATACCCCTGATTTCAGAAGAAACAATGAATGAGCAGGTGTCCCAATACATTTGTCCATATAGTGTGCATTCCACTAATTAGTACTAATACTAATTAGTGCCAACTTTGCGCTTGAACCATCATACACTCACCAGTACCACAGTAGGTTCCATAGTATCATTTTCCAGTTTAAAGACAGAAAGAGCCATTCTGATAATGTATCCTGGAGGTGGGCGGGGCTTAAGGAGAGATACTTGTGGGCGTGCTATGTGAAATGCAGAAGGAACTGCTAGAAAGCTGAATATCACTTATTTACACGGGTAGCTATGCTAGTAGCCAGAATTTCTTTTATTGCCAGTGGTTGTGTGACATATGAGCACAATGCACGCTGGGTATTGTAGTGAGAGAATACTATTGTGGAAAATACAAGGACAGAAAATAAATTAGAATTCTGTTAAATCGATGAAGCGGAGGAATGCTATGCTACACAACGGAGTACTAACATAGCACATAACATAGTAAATACTAGTTTTAGGCTGGAATGCCCCTTTAACTCTCAATTAAAAGACAGAGAACTGGTTTGCCGTGTTCACATATGCTAATTAACAGATGCTGCTCGAACTCTGGATTGAAGGGTCTAAAAGTGCAATAACAATGCAGTGCCTCAGCAGAATCATCCCATTGTTTTTGTGCCATCAGTGCATTAGCCATAGCAGTGACTTCTCAGGCTTGCTCACGCAACAGCCATGAGTGCTTTCACCTCCATGAACTGTAAATATTTTCCAAATAAGTGGCAGAGCACAAGAAAAGACCTGACAACCCAATCAATTGTTGCGTCTAAGAAGAATCGCGATCATCAAGACGAGCCGAGGCTTGGCTTTTGCTTGTCTGTAACAAATGAGTCAGGCCCTAGACTAGCACCGAGAGGTTCTCGTAGAGTGGCTGTGATTTAATTTTCACTAGAAAACAGAAATGCTTCATTAAGACCACATTAACAGCTCATTGACGGTGCATTAACTGCGCAAGTATATGATTAAGTCAATAAGTATGAAATTGGGGGAATTGCGCACAGAAGCGGCTGACATGCTGCTGCACCGGAGAGGGAGTTTGTGATAGCTTTGGCGGCTTTTTTAAAGAGATCAACAGGTCAAAGCAATGATGGTCTTTGAGAGGTGCTGCCTTGACCTTCAAGCATTTCTTCAGTACCTGACATTTAGTGACAATTTGATATTCTCCCTCACTCCCTGTAAGTCTGTCTCTCTCTCTCACTTTACTTTTCGTTTCATTCGTTCTCTCTCTCTCTCTCTCTCTCTCTGTCTATTCCAGCAGACGCACATGCACACAAACACACACACACACAAACACACACACAGGCATTTTCATAATTAGCTTCCTGCTGACAAAAGTTGAGGATATTGGCCTCCTGTGGAGAGGTAATGTGCTAATATGTCTGGGGATTCGCTCCATGAGATTCGTTTAACGCTGGGCTTGTTTTTGGGCCTTAAAGCATTCTTATTTATCTCATGCATTTCTCACAAAGGCCTCTCTGAGACTTCTCAGCCTTGGCCTATCCAAAAGGGAGGGAGAGTGGTGGTGGTAACCAAACAAGACTGATAAAATTGCTTATCGTAGCCCGATTGCTTTTCGTGCATGAAATGTGAAACGCTCTAACGTTTTATGATTGTCAGGCGAGTTACAGCTAAATGCAGAATTTCTATTAGACCGAGAAGATAAGCCTGATTGTGACATTATTGAGAGCCTCAATAATTGCTGATTACTATGACCTGGATAAAAAGCTTCAATATTAATTAGCAATTATCGCAAACAGGGTCATCCTGCTCAATCAGATCCTATGTAAACACAGATAGACAGATAAAGCTTTACCATTTGAAATTTCACTGCTATCGTAAGCAAACCTCAATTCCTATAATTGGTAATTTTATAGGAGCAAGAAAAAACTTCTGATGGCAGTTTAGATAGGGACTTCTTGACTCAAATCTTCAGTATTAATGTACATTACTGATGGACATTTGTTAAATTTATAACACTGTTATGAAGCATCATTACCAAGCAATAGAATAGAATGTATAAGGGTATAATGTGTAATCGGTTCTATGTATTGCCTATGTATTTGTAATGTGCAAAAAGTACAATTTCTATTTCGAAGATCTTACTTAAGCACATTTAAAAGCACAGGATTTCTGCTTGGTAAAACCTGTGTAAAAAAATATCACCTAAATTCAAGGGCATTAAAACTTTCATAGAACAGATTTGTGGAGATTTTAGCTGGGCCTTCACCTTAAAGGATCCCTAGAATGGAAAACTGCATTATTTTTAGCATAGTTAAATTAAGAGAACCTCAAAAAACCCAGAGCTGGTGAAGATGTGACAGGAGACTATAGCGTTGTGGAGAACAGCATGTCACCACCAGACTCTAGTTATGGGAATACAGGTTGCTACATGAACCAGGGGTTGTGACTGTGGCTTTTCCTGTGCCAGTGTCTGCAGAAGGAAAGCTTAACCCAGCATGCCACAAAGTAAAAGCCAGGGGGAGCAAACAGGCAGTGGTGCTAGGCTAGAAGCTAACACTAGCCTGGTGACTTTTACCATCTCTTTTACCATTGTCTGTTGTTATTTCATGCATTTTATGCAAGTGTTATGAAGTCCCCATATAGGTAGCCTTTAATTACAGTGTTGCCATGGTAAAAAAAACAACATTCTTAACTTTTAATGTTAGCGCAGAGAGATTTTATGGTGATTTTGGAGCATTTCTATTGGTCCATTGGTTTAAAATGTTATGAAAAATCAAAAATTCAAATAAAATCCCAAAATAACTGAGAACATGACAATGATAATATACATAAAGATAGAATTCACTAAAAATAACATAAATTGGAGCTGGTAATCTAGTCACAGGTTACAGGTACTAATGTCTGTCTAATATTCTCATCAAAAAGAACATGTTAGTGCTACATTAATGAGTAAATAAGAAACGGCCCTTTTTCAATCCATACTTTATCACTATTGTCAGTAAAAGACAAACCTGAAATCATTTGTGGTTCATGATGAAGTATAGCATGCAGTTCACTATAAGAAGACGTGCAATTCAGATGAGAAATGAAAAACTGATGACATATGGCGTGCAGTTGAGAGTCCTTCCAAAGCGATATAGGACCCAAAACAGCAGGGTGAGTAAGAGCCGTGTCAGCCAGAAAGCTGCAAATCATCTACACAGCCGCAAGGTCAGAGCACATCAGATGCCTTCATTTGCACCAAGAAGCTCTACCAATACAGATGAGCATGTCCATGAAGATGAACAGCTCTACTCCTTCCCCAGACTAGCCCACCCCGAGTCCCCTTGAACATTCAGGAGCCTTCCTTTATAGCAAACCCCTTTCACACCTGCACTTTTACCGGAGTGTTACCAGTAAATGTATGGGAACTGGTTAAGTGTGAATGTGAGTTGGAGTTAAAATTCCAGTACAACTGACAAAGCAAGCAGTCGGCACAAGACCTAGTACAATCCCCAGATAATTATCGGTAGAGCTTGTGCTTGTTTCTATCCTGCTTCTGTTTAATGGTCATTCTACATCACATATCATATCATTCTGTATCATGTTGAAGATGTCATGTCCTGTTTAACGGAAACGTTCAACCTTATGACCGCTTGCATCCTTATAAAATACTGCATAACCCATAGCAAATAAGCTTATTACAGTATTATACAGTAACTACAGGGACTTCTGTGCAAACTAGTGGGGATTTTCATTAGTAACAAAAGTTTGTAATAACACTTTCGGCCTGCAGACGGGCCATAGGCTTTCTTAAGAGTTAACCTCTTTCTGATGGCTGCCAAGTAAGTGCATGGGACATTTGTGGCATGGATGTTAATTCTGCACATAATACAACAGATCAGTGTGTAAACTCTGAGCTTTCTGTGTGCTACCATGTTTTTATTGCTGTAAAAAAAGATGTATACAGCTTTTGTTGTTGTTGGATGCGCTGTTTTTTTCCAGAGTGAATTCATTCAGAGTGCAGTGTGGATTGCAGTGTTTATTGGTAAGCACTTATTATTATTATTATTATTTTTTGTTTGTTTAATCGATCACTTTCATTACATCATGTAAATGCAACAATGCCAGTGGGGCATCATATTATTAACAGACAAATGTGGATAACATGGTGGAAACAGTAAACTCTCATTTGTCTATAGAAAGGTGTTGCATGTGTGAGTGACGGAAAGCCTGAGCAACACCGGTAAAAGTATTCCGGTAATGTCCCGGTTTTTAAGTGTGAAAAGGGCTTGACGTTTGTGCTGCACGTTATTGAGACGTTTACAAACTACCCAAATGAATTTTTGGCCAGAAGCAGCTCTGATTGTATTGAGTCAAACTGAAAATTTGTGAAAATCACTGAACATTAATGTAACACAGGTACAAGATTGTCCAATCCATTGTATCGCCAAAATCTGATTTGATTATTGCTTTAGTTTTTAAACACAAAATTTCTAAGGTTCGATTTTTTTGGTGTGTAAAACAAATAAACTATAATAAAGTATTCTGCTTTTTTCATTTACACCTTTTCTGTCCGCAGTAAAAAGTAAAGCACCCCATTCCGTTCCCTGTCACACAGTAAACAGAGGAAAACAATCATTCATGAAACATCATATAGTGTCGAAACTCATTAGAGGTTAAGGCTTATTCTTTGATTCAGAGTCATCTGTTTTGGTCATGAAACTGAACATACCGAACATGCAGGAGAATAGGGGGAGCTATAGGGAAACAATGAAATGTCTGAGTCCATTCCTTGAGATTGGCCTGTGGATGCCTTTGTGCTGCTCCGTCTTTGTGCTGCTTTGCGTAGGTCTGAGAACACCAGAATGGATGCAAGGAGCTGACAGCTAACACAGGCATAACAGAATCCCAGACCTTTTGCATTTCTTACCATAAATTCAGAAGCAGAGACCATGATGAATGTAAGGAGTCGTTCTTCGACAAACCTCAAACCAACTTGGAGAACAAAATCTACATGTCTTAACGTTTTAACATAAACATAGGATTTAACATCTGATAAGAACAGTAAAGCCCTCACATAGAAGTGATAGGCTGAGGACTATGAGGCTATAAGCGGAGTCCTTGTTGAACACTGATAAATAATGCATTTCTGTTTTGATTATCGGTTAAATTCATGCTCTTGGTGAAAAAAAAACATGCCGGATTGTGCTGAGAATTATCAGGATTATATTATTTAAATAGAAAATATTCTGTATTTAAAGCAATGCTTCAGTCCAATATCCAATTTTTACAATCTTTCCCTCACAGCAAATGGAGTTGATCAGCCAAGACATGCGTGGTTCTTCTTTAGTTAACAAAAATGGAGGCTTATACGAGAAACATTATAATTGAGGAGACTGGTCACTGGTTGACATAGGAATGGGAGTTTCTGTAACACTTAACATGGCGCCAGTTAATGGATAAAGTCCTGTCCTTCAACAAAAGAGTTAATCAGCTTGCTGGTAACTCTGCGAGTGAAGGAGGGTCGATGTGCTAGTGGGGAAAGCCCCCCTCGATATGGAGATCTGAGCAAGTGCAGTAGCTAGAACAAGCTGAAAAAAATATGAATTTTTTTGTGCATTATACAGTCGATCGCTACAAACTATTCATGAAGTTTTCATCAGATTTTATCAGTGATTTAAAATCTGTTCAGTAATTTGACCTTCAGTTTTCAGCGTTTTGGTCTCTACATATTCATAGAGATAGATGCCTGGTCTTGTGTGACTGCAAATAACTGCCTGGAGATGAAACCACAAACCTGAACATTTGGTGGATTGCTAGGTAGTACCAGAAATGTTAAAAATGAACAGACTGGCCACAGGTGGAAATATGACTGGGAGTTTTAGTAACACTCACACAGCATCACAGCAGAAAATGTTGAATAGGTTCATGGCTGATTGCAGTTCATTCGCGCCATTGTTTGTATACACTATTAATACACTGCTGCTGCTTGTTGGACATATTTTAAACTAGATATTTTTGTGAGCCTGTAATATTGCAAAATACTGTTCAATTCTGTTCTCAGGGACAAAAGTATGAACAAAAATCTGATATTGTTATACAGTGTCAAAAACTACATATAAAAATCTACTTTAGATGATACAGAAAAACTTGACACGATCCGAGGCAAGTGTTTTATGATTGAGGCTTGCACAATGCCAAACTGGTAGCTGTAATTTTCCATGACTTGTTGGCTACATAAGTAGCTCGTAAAGAAGTGAATTTCAGATACCAAACATGTCTTGGCTTATTCACTACATTAGCGGTAAGGAGAAAATAGTGTCAATCAGATTTTTCTCTAAAGTACCACTTTAATGTTATTGTCCGTTTTATTCAGCTGTGAATTACACAGGAGGTAAATGTGGGTTCAGTACAAGTCACTTCATTTCAGACTTAACCCCGTGAACCTCTCCGAGTTCATCTTCCGGAGTTTAGGCGGCAGATGACCGTCCATTCTACCTCCAATCCCGACCCCAACCCCTCCTACCCCTCCAGCCAGCCGCTGCAGCTTTGGAGGCAGGTCAGTCACTGATTGGCTGATTGGTTCAATCCCACCCATCAGCCCTAGCTTGGGAGGCAGCTTGTCCTCCATGGGACTGAGGAGGGAGCCGATGGGGGGCAGCCTTTCTTCAGCCACACCAGGGGCGGAGCTTATCCTCTGTAGCTTAACGGGGAGGTCTCCCAGGTTGTAGGTGATTTCAGAGCTCATGCGGAGCAGCTTGCGGGGCATGCCTTCCCGCCCACCCCCGTCTCGGCCGGTCAGCTTCTGTAGCTTGGCTGGGAGTTTGGTGCTGGCCAGCGGGGCGGCCATGTTGACTGATGCAGTCTCTGCGTCACTTTGCAACTCCAGGCCCTCCAGTGTCCCGCTACCCTCCGTCAGGCCGCCGGTGCTGTGGCAGAGGGACGGGGCTGTGAGGGGCGAGGAAAGCAGCAAACTTTCCTCCTGTTCTTTGACGCTGTGGGGCGGCGTGGGCACCTCGAAGGTGCCATGGAACTGGGAGTAGTCCACCTTGAAGAAGCCCTCCTCCAGGGAGATGACTGGGAAGAAGCGGTGACCCCACAGGACCTCGTCCTCCGTGTATGAGGTCCGGGCCTGACACGTCATGCCTGATACAAATGTAAGAACAGAAAAAGCACGCAATCAATAACAATGTGGCAAAACTACAATAGGGACACCTAGCTTTTCAAATAGTTTTTAATAAATGAGTTTTTACATTGATAATCTCGCTAGCAAGACCTTAGGCGAAATATTGCTGTCATACATAATGGGTAAATGTGTTATCACAATAGATTATTATCACCATTATTTTTTAAAAGATGTTTAACCCTTCAAACCATCCATAGTTGAACAGTCAAGAAGCTACAGCTGGAAATGCAGTAGTAATGGGCCCTAGCTTGGGAGGCAGCTTGTTCTCCTCAGTACCATGGAGGGCAAGCTGCCTCCCAAGCTAGGACCCACTGCTACTGCTTGTCCCTCTGTAGCCTCTTGTATCAAATGCAGTTTTTTGGCTTTTAAAGCAGTACCTCAAGAACCTTTGCAGATGCATCTTTGTACTACAGATGAGTGAGTGTAAAGAACCTCTTAAAGGTCTAAAGAACCATCACTTGATGTAAATGATTTTTAACAGTTTAAATATTTGTTGTAATATTTACCATCTGACCACCTTCATTTTAATCTCTCTAGCAGAAACTGTTTTCTCTCCCTCTTCTTTATGGTGTCTGTTGGAGAACCTTAAGACCTTAGATGACCTCATATCAGAAGTAGTGACCCTTATTTCCCCTAGACATCTTACTTTTTAAGGTCTTTAATAAAGCAAATTACACCTATATATATATATGTATGGTTTTCCCTTTACATGTTGCAGTCTTCTTCTAACATAAGACCATATTTACATATCAAAATAAATGTGCAACAACATTGAGAACTTTTTTTTTAGAAAACTGCTTAGAACTCGTGATCTTTCTTCAGAAAAAAAGCTGAAAGAAAAGTTGCCACTTTAATGAACCGGAAGCAATGAATTTTTGCAATCCCCAAGTGTGTCCCCATTCGTTTGAAGGGTAAATTCCATTTTCATCCATCTGAAATCTAAGTAACCTAGCCGAATATATTTAAAGAATGTGAGACACCGTTCTTATGTAATGAAGAACATGCATCACACACACACACACACACACACACACATATATATATATACATGCGCACGTGAGCATACAGGAGCAAAAATTTACTGTCAAGCGACACCCACAGGAACGTCTGTTCACGGTCTATTTGGTTGCATGAAAACAAGAGCTTTATCAGAGGGAAATTCATTAGATCTGTGCATCACCCACACTCTGCCTCCTTAATTAAACCACATAAAGTCTCCGCTATAAAAAGAATCTTCAGTTGAACCCAAGAACAGAATGTTTCGGAATCTAATCCAACATATCCTGCCTAAAGCAGAAAATTCCAAAAAGATCCAAGGTCCAAGGTTTTTCATTGCCTGGTATGAAATAACACTGGCTATGAACAGATGCACATACTGAGCCCATATTTCACATTCTTCCTTTCTTTGTCCTAAAATCTCTCTTAAGTGACTGTTTGTAGGTATTATGTAAAAAAAGTCAGAAGAAGACTTTATTAGATTTAGTATTGAAATGTTTGAGAACCCCTGGTCTAAATGTATGTTGCTGTGAATAGCCAAAAGAGTAAAAGATGACCTGATTCCCAAAAGGCATGAAGACAAAGATTAAATATTTATTTAATATTTGAAGCAAAGATTCTTTTTTATTTCCTTCTTTTAAAGGTTCAAAATTACAAAAAAAGGAAAAAAGCCTGAAGCAAACGTTTGGGCACCCTGCATGCTTAGTACTTAATAACACCCACTTTGACAAGTATCACAGCTTGTAAATGCTTTCTGTAGCAGCCAAGAGTCTCTCAGTTCTTGTTTGGGGATTTTTGCCCATTCTTTCTTACAAAGGGCTATCTTGGCCGTCCTTCTACACTGCTCTTTTGATGTCTATCCACAGATTGTAGATGATGTTTGGGTCTGGGAAATGTGAGGAGTTTCTTGCACCTCTTGAGGTTGACCTTAGAGGATTTTGAGGTGTGGTTAGGATCATTACCCTGCTGTAGAAGCCATTCTCCTTTCATTCTCAGCTTTTTTTTAACAGATGGTGTGATGTTTGCTTCCAGAATTTTGTGGTATATAATTTAATGAATTCATCCCCCTTCCAGTGAAGTGTTCCCTGTGCCACTGGCTGCAACACAAGACCAAGAATGATCAATCCACCCCCATGCTTAACAGTTGGAGAGGTGTTTATGTCATCAAACATCTTCAAACATCTTCAGTCATGTCATCAGTCCACAGGGCTTGATTTCAAAATACACCAGGCTTGTTTAGATGTTCCTTTGAAACCTTCTGATACTGTTTTACTTTTTTGTGCTAGTGCTAGTTAGTTTCAGCTTCTTATGCACATATTTTAAGCACAGTGTAGACTAGCAAACCTTCCCATTTCATTCATAGCCTGTCAGGCTGGCAAAAAACACCAGCACAAGAACACTCAGCACAAGGGTTCATTTAGTGTTTTTATGATGTTTTAGATTAGAAATGTTTTTCTGACTTGATACTTTGGCAAAAGTGCAACTTAAAGAAAACCAAATTAATTCTTAATCATGAAATCACCTACGATTCCTGCTCCTTTCTTAACTATCCTCCTCTTAAACCAACCATCTGTTATTTGATCAGGACTGAAGTTGGAAACGCTCTGCACTACACGTGCTTATGAAATTACATCTAAATAATATAGCAGACAAAAAACTGTACAAGAAACATAAAACAGGAGCATGATCCTTCCACCAAAAGGCAGCCATCTCTGCAACTCCACATTCAGAGCCTGAGCCGACTGCCTTTATCTCCATCTGTGTGTGCCTGCGTTCAGAGCGAGAAAGGCAGGGGATCTGAGGTGTTTGTGGAAGCGAGCTGAAAGGGTTTTTTTTTTTTTTTGGACAGTTTGGGGATCAGCGAGCCAAGCTCAGAGCTGCTGGATGTGGAACTCAGAGCTGTTTGGAGAGCGTTTCTGCCGTACAGCCGCTGCTGCCAAGCTGGAAAAGCAGAAAGCAGAGTGAGGATACAGGAAAAAAACCCCACAGTGGATCAGCCGCCGTCTCCTGCAGTGAGCGCTCGCACACACACCTCCAGGTTACATAAACTACCTCAGACCACACTCCATCCAAAGCGCGCAAGTACGCGCGGAGCATTTTTTCCGAATCAGCCTATCATACTGTGTCTGTGTCTGTGCCTCTTCTCTATGTCTCTCGCCCATGTTTTAGCATCTCTCCTGCAGCTTTCGGCCCCATTGTGAAATCCCCGTTGCCGAGTTGACAAATCCTCAGCTCAGAGTATGAAACATTATTATTCAGCACATGAAATATTAAACAGGCTTTCTGATGTTCACTGGCGTGTGTGTATGTATGTGTGTATCTGTGTGTTCGTGGTAGGTTGGGGGACTCCAGACTTGAACAGTGCTTGCGTAACCACCCCATATATATATATATATATATATATATTCCAGAGTCCTTTTACGAGAAATTTCATTACAGGTGTTGGTAGGAAAATGTTTGTGCGTATTAGTCTGTATTAATCGAAAAACGCAAGCAAACAAACAAACAAATAAACAAAGACGAAAAATAGCAAATGAAACACAACACAGTATCACTGCACTCCTACGGTTGACAGTTATGAGAACAATTTATATTTCCGAGAGGGATAATGTGTTTCTATGGCGACCGTCATTAAGCGCTCCGCTCAGTTCGCGCGGAGGTGCTCTCTCTGTGACCTGTTTCTGTCATCTTTCTCTCTCTCTCTCTCTCTGTCACTCCGTCACTCTTTTCTTTACCTCCCGTATTGTGTCGCTCTTGCACTCATATCCCCCATCCCCTCCCCAGTTCTCTCCATGTGGCTTGGCCAGGCAGGTGGGCTGTTTGTGGCTACTTTTGTGCTTCTCTAATACACCCATTTTACCTACCCACCTACCTACCACTACCACCATCATCAGTACCATCATCATCATCATCCTCATCATCTCAATCTCTTTGTCTGCCTCTCTCACTCTCTCTGGATCTCTGCCAGGTCTTTCTTTCCTCTGCGTTCTCTCTTAGCTCTGCACAGTAAAGATGCTTTACTGGCATTAACAGTCAAGCCACAACGATATATACACTACATGGACAAAAGTGTTGGGACACCTGCTCATTCATTGTTAAAAAAGAGTTTATCCTACTTTTGTTGGAGTAACTGTCTCTACTGTCCAGGAAAGAAGGCTTTCTACTAGATTCCTCAGAATCAGCATTGCTGTGAGGACTTGATTGCGTTCAGTGAGACAAATGTCAGTGAGGTCAGGATGTTGGACAGTCACTACGACACCTAATTCCAAAAGTATTGGATGGAGCATCATCATTTCTATTTCACTGCTCCACAGCTCAATGCTGGGGGGCTTTATCCTCCTCTAGCCTATTTCTGGCATTAGGCATGGTGCCAAAATGTTAATGTTTCATAATTATCTGTTCCAGAGAGTCATATTCTATTGGCAATAACTCTCTACTGGAAATAGACACACTGTGTGTGTGCATTTGCACGTCTGTGCCAGCAATGGGTGTAACTTAAGACACTCAGACAAGATTAATTAAATTGTGATGGCTAGACCACTGGGCCAGAGCATCTCCAAAACATCAGGTGGGTCTTGTGGGGTGTTCCCGGTATGCAGTAGCCAGTACCAATCAAAAGGGCTCCAAATTAGGATGACTAGTGAACTGGAGACAAGATCATGGGTGGCAGAGGCTCATTGATGTGATCCATGGAGGCCCTACCTCACTAATTACAGGATTAATGGAACTGCTACTAATATCTTGGTGCCAGATACCACAGGACACCTTCAGACGTCTTGTGGAGTCCATGCTTTGATGGGTCAGAGCTGTTTTGGCTGCACAAGGAGGACCTACACAATTTTAGGCAGGTGGTTTTAATGTCATGGCTGATCAATATATGCAACCTTCCCACAAGTCAGTTTGACTGCCTGGCTAGAACTGCCCTGGTCAACTGAAGGGGGTGTATTTGCGAAACAAAGTATCTAGAAGCAACAACAGCTCAGCCATAGAGTGGTAAATCACGCAAACTCGAGTTCGTTTTTGTTGTTTGGCTTGTTTTTTGTTTTTTTTACTCTGATTACTTGTTTAAGACTCACGAAAATGCAACTGATAAAAGCCTTGAAATCTTTTTTTAACTAAATTTTGTTATTTTTTGTAACTAACCAGCACCACGACTGACACCATTCAATCAATTCTGTGGTGTTCATTTATGTATCTACCAACCAAAGGAGCATTTTGTCCTTCCCCTAACAAACATGTTAGTATCTCTGTTTCAGAGAGATATGATGGAACACTAGGACACTTTGACTGACCAGCAAAATCAATAGACCTCTATCGTAACTGTCAATCTGGAACAGCATGTGAAATGCTGAAACAGGCACACACAAGCTCTTACTGAAATGTGAACCCATTTCATGGAACAGTGAACTAAAATGGACAGGAACTACCAGAAGAGAATGGTTTAATACTTATGTGAAAAGACTAATGCTGTTAGCACCTCAAGGTGACACATAACTAATTATCAGAAGGAAAATTATATTATATACATTATATGCGACTAATATTCTGTCCAGCAAACTTTTGTAGGCCTAATGAAGCCAAAACCATCCATCCATCAATCTTCTTATCCACTGGCCAGGGTCATGGTGGGTCTGAGACCTACCCAAAATCAGTGTGTGCAGGGCAGAAATGCCCCCTGGACAATGTGCCAGTCTATCATAGAGTACCACACACAGCTATTCAAGCCAGTACCTCATAGATTTTTACTTTGCTTTTGTCACAAACTGTCTTTTTCAACAAGCAGACATCTTAACAAGAATATACTTAACATGTTAGTCTGTTATTGTCAATCTGATGAAAAATCAGTAAAAATCCCCAACAATTTCTCTCTGTATGATGGCTGAAGATGGCTGTGTGTTTTGCTACTGACCCGCGTCAAGCTGTAATCAACCATGAAGCTGAGCTCTGTGCTCTGTTCACTCTCAGTGACATACAGTGTGCCACTTCAGGAGTTTTGCGATGGGGCGGACAGAAGTGTCCCTTTTCTCCCATTTACCACGGCCCTCAGGGATATTTCAAATAGTCGATTAGCGCTCAGCATTCAGCATTCGGCGCACAGCACACACAAATGCCACCTAAACCGACATAGCCAGGAAACAACACCAACATGCAATCTAAACTTCCATCGGATAAACACATAAAAGATAACCCAGCAAAGCCAGACGCTTGGAACAGTGTATGGATCATACTCAGTCTAAACATCCTGTCTCCAATATGCTAGTTTCAGTGTCTGCACAGTCTGTGCTGTGAATTCCTTCGAGGCTTGCAGCGGTTTTCCAAACGCTGGCTATGATGTAACAGCCCACAGCTCTGCAGATGCAACAGAAGAGTGGCTTATAATTTAGGACGGAGTTCGATAGTGAAAAATAAGCCCTGAAATGTATCTTACGTAGGTTTGCAAGTACAAATCACCCACACTGAATGTGCCAGTCCTAAACTCCAGGACTCAAGGGGCGATCGGTAGGGCGTGCTGCTGTTTTTGACTCTGACTGACCTATTGACCAACAGAACGATGAACGAACAGAAGGACAAACGGACGATGACGCAATGCCACTCATGAACAAAATGTGGTGGTCTACGTACTGGTACCCTCAATTTGAGCTAGAATGTGTTTTGTTTGCTGTTGCTATTCAGCGCACCGTTCCAGTCGTTTTTTTTAAAGTAGTCCTTAGTTTAATTTTTTAGCCTGTCAGAGGATTTCCCCTCTTGTTATCCTTATCCTCTTCACCGCCCATCATGAGAAATTAGAGAAAACTCACAGTGTAGCCCTTATCAGTGAACTAGCTAGCTACAATAGCATGCGTTAACTAAATAAGCTAAAAAACAACCGTTGATAGGCAGTCTGTTGTATGAAGTGAAATACGTTAGCAACTCTGGTCAGACAGCCAATCCCTCAAGCTTCACTCTAAAAACCAAGACATGTCCAGCTAACAATAACAAAAAAGGAAGGGCAATGCACCATATTGCTCCTTCTGAACCCAATGCTTAGGGTCAGACGAAGCAGTTACTCATGTATGTTATGCTTTTTTTTTTAAACTTTCAAAAAAAAAATTGCATTACAAAGTTTGTATTACATTCACAAGCTAATGAGGTCTGTGACACAAGCCTAGCCAAAGACAAGAGTCTTTCCTTCCCTGTTCTGAGAGTACCCACTAGTATATGGTAAGTGCTACACAATTCCAAGTCAGATGTCGGCTGTTTATTGCTGTAGCCATAGAAGTATCTGGATTACACTTTGTTTGCTGGGATTACAATCTGCCCTTGTTTTCCCATTTTTTTGAGATATACTGTGTATACTACTTTGTCTAAGTTCTTAGGGCCCTTATGTACTGCAGTGCTTTGTCTCTAAACCTCAGTTGTATGATGCTACATAGCTCACAGCTAGGTAATGCATAGCAGTAGAGCTACATTCTTTGAATTTACGACACAACAATACATATACCCTCACCAAGCATTTCATCAGTGACACCTTTGGGTTCCACTACTGTTAGCCAAGAACAGAAAGCTGAGGCTGCAGTTGGCACAGGATCACCAAATTAGGATACTAAAAGACTGGAAAAATACAGCCTGGTCTGAGGAATCCTGATTTCTGCTGAGGCACACAGGTGGTAGGTTCAGAATTTAGGGCTAACAGCATAAATCCAGGGATCCAGCCTGCTGTCAATAGTCCAGGCAGGCGGAGGTGGTGGGTAATAGTGTGGGTAATGTGTTGATACCAATCAATCATCGCTTGAACGCCACAGTCAATTTGGGAATTTTTTCTGTCCATGTGCACAATTTACCCACATCTAGTGGCTACTTGCAGCATGATAATGCACCATGTCACAAAGCAAAAATCTTCTCTAACTGGTTTAATAATCAAACTGAGTTAAGTGCTCTTCCTCTGTTTTGAGAATAATTAGAAGCTGTACGCAGTATTACCATATAGTTCTTTATTATATATATATAGTGCTCAGTGGGTGTATTTGACCTTAATTGTAAAATAAATGTTTTCCATATGTAATATTATATTAGTGTATAGACAAGACTTTCAGACCAGATTTCATGATTAGGTACATCATGTGAACACATGCACACATGCTGGGACAGGGGTCTATCCAGACACCATAACACCACTGCATAAAGCTAAAGTCTATTTTCTTTTCTATATTTGTAGTTCAATCAAATGCCTATTGTAATTATTATCAGTATTTTATTGTTGTGGCTCATAAACAGCTTTTTCAACTTCTATGAAAAAGGGAATTGTGTCACATTACAATGATGTCTGGGCAAGTGCTTCTGCTAAAGTCTACATATACATTGACTCAGTCTTTTGCCCCTCTGGGGAGGGGGACTGAGTAATTTAGCTTCACTTGAGCTACAGTGATGGAATGGCTCATAAGACGATGTCATGGATTCCCCCAAGGAAAACGGTATGGGCAAGTCAACGCCGGCATGGTAAAAATAACAGCACAGAAACAGATGGTAGGTCTTTCTTGGCTATGCCAGGGTTATGTCCACTATGATGCCCTTGCTGGGAATGCAGACTGTTCTTGTAACGGATTATACATTTTCAAGAGACATTACAATTCAACAATGTGTGAAATCAATTTTGTGTGGCTAGAAGCATTTGCATACTTGTACCGGGTATGTTCATGGCCTAAAGGCTGTGCTTTTTTGTGAAGGTGGATAAACACTAGCCACACTGTGCTGCTTTGTTTCTTGAGGGTTTGCAAACTGCTGGCTTTGCGTCTCACCGTTTCTGAGCAGCAGTAGCAATGTTACCGTCAGTCAGTTTTGCTAGCAAGGAATCATTTCCACATTTATTGGCAGAAAGTTTAACTACTCCTATTAACAAGCAATGTGGTGGTGCTGCTAGACAAACCAAGCTAAACTTAAAAAGGATGCTTTTTGTTTACGTCAAGATTCTGACCCGTAAAGGCCTTTGCTGAGGCACACAGGTGGTAGGTTCAGAATTTAGGGCTAACAGCATAAATCCAGGGATCCAGCCTGCTGTCAATAGTCCAGGCAGATGGAGGTGGTGGGTAATAGTGTGGGTAATGTAATGATACCAATCAATCATCGCTTGAACGCCACAGTCAATTTGGGGTGGTGCTGCTAGACAAACCGAGCTAAACTTAAAAAGAATGCTTTTTGTTTACGTCAAGATTCTGACCCATAAAGGCCTGCCACCATTAATCCCTCGACATTACAGCTGTCACTTGGTCAGCATATTGACCTGTGTGGTCAGCATATAAAAACACTCATGGCATCTGCTCTTTGACCGCTTAGAGTATAACAAAAACTTTCAGCACAAGTTAAAACGAACTGGAGCGAAATACATCTGAAGGTAAAGTTTTTTATTGGTAAAACTAGAGAAAGCCAATAGCTAACCCGTCTATAATCTCCTCATCTTGCTAACTGCTCACTGGGCAGAAAACACACCTGAAAGGACACAGAGAGGACACAGAAAGGACAGCAATATTATTCAGATTTGGGAATGATTACAAAAAATAACTACAGTGTTTTGATTACAGTGTTAAAAACTATGCTATGATTCTGACCGGTGAAAGTCTGAGTGGTCAGCATATAAAAAACACTCATGATGTCTGCTTTCTGACTGCTTATACTAGCACAAAACAGAGCTGGAAAGAGCAGAGCTGTCCACAAGTCGCTACATGATAGTCCCAGTTGACCCTTTGGTTTTGGTTTTAGCTGCCAGCACTGCATTGTACAAAAGTACAAACCCCTACTGGTCGCACTTACCTTCATTTTGTACAGCGTTCTTTTCATCTATCAGACTGAAGGTTTTTCTCCAACAATAGCCTTCTTATTTGAAGCTGTATTGACCCTAATGTCAGAGTGAGCTGTATGTAAAATGTGAAGAGCAGAGTTTACAGAATAGCTCAGCTATGGTGTATATATACACTGTAGCTCAGCTGTTTACCTTTAATATCTCTGCTTCCAGATCGTGTTTAACTGCCACACTGGCAGAATGTCTAAGATATTTTGTAATTTCTCCTTTTCAGTTTTTGGTAAAGTATTTGGCTCAGGTATTTTAGATCTCTTACTAAAATATAAAAAAACAGTCAATGAGAAAAAAGAAAACGAAAAGGAAGACCTTGCGGCAATGCTTACTGTTGCCACGACAACAATACATTCACTACAATACCCATAAGGCTTTAATCTCATAAAAATATCTTGGCACTTTTCTTAACATTTTCTTGGTGAAGTATTTGGCATTTATTTCAGAGGGCTCCCCTATATATTTAAAAAAATGATTATGTTAGTGAGAAACCTGTGGCAAAATAAGCACACATGCAAGGTTAGAAACAAAATTACCAATAAACAGCCTCACCAGTTTGTACAGAAGTCCCTGTAATCACTGAGAAATGTACCTTAGTGTGTAATAAGCCTTGGGGTGGAAAGGGGTTAAAGGTGCCTATGAAATACTGTTGTTCCTCCTTCAAAAGAAAATCCGGCATAACCAAAACAGAATCTTGATATATACAGTATTTAAACAGTACATATATAAAAAACCAAACCAGGGGACAAGGCTAACAGCTTACCCGGCTACAATTTCCTCAGCTTCAACTGCTCACCAGGCAGAAAGAACACCCTCAGAGGGCAGTAAGAGGACACTGATTCTATCATCCTAACCCCTTTCTCTCTCTCTTTTACATGTACTGAGATGCTCTGCCATCCAGTCTGGAGGTGTCCATTCATCCATATTCCGGAATCAGGCCTGTCCCTCTACTTAGCAGAGCTTTAGACACAAGTCTCCTAACCCTCTTTCTTTCTTTCCTTCCTTTCTGTACTCTCTCTATCTCTTTTGCATGTGCTGAGGTGCCCTGTTCCTCCTGCTGTGCCCTGATGTTCGCTCAGCCTGACTCTCCACTGCCCTGCTGTATTACGGTTCTGCTCCGGATTTTCTGCAATTTCTGCAATGATCTACTCCTACCACACTCCATACATACACATACTTAATCAGCACGGACCTTAACATTAACACTGAGCATATGTCCAGCACCTACTCACACTCATACTCCATAACCTGTTCCTACATTAGCTCTAGCCTTTCATTATCTGTCTGTCTAGTTCTTTGTGTATTTGTTTGTTTGTTTGTGCTGTGCAGGTCGACCTAAGACAGATGGGTTCCTCGGACTGAGACTTGGTTTCTCCCAAGGTTTCTTCCTCTTAGTATGAAGGAGTTTTTCCTTGCCACTGTCGCTACCACCTCCATTGTGGTGCTTGCTCATAAGAGGCGTGGACCTGGATCTCTGTAAAGTGCTTTGTGACCACATTTGTTGTGAAATGTGCTATATAAATACATTTTGAATTGAATTGAATTGATTTGGGAAAGATTACAAAAAATAACAACAGTGTTTTGATCACAGCATTAAAACTATGCTATGCTATGATATGCAGCTACTGTAGGCTTGTTAAACAACATCTGAGCTTTTTTCAAGCTGGGTTGACGATCAAATGCGTTTCGAGTGGAATCCCTATCTTGGGTGCAGAGTGCATAAAATGTGAGGCAAATCTTGTCTCTCCCATTAAAAACAATTAGAAATGTGAGTCTCCCAAAAAAAAAACATGCAGTATGAATCTCGCTAATTTAGGTGCCAGAGAGACGCGTCAGGTCAGATCTGGTCAGAACGGCCATTCTTGAGTGGCTGCAGGCCTGTCCTGACTTCTGCCTCTTTGGCCAGACCAATGACAAAGTGCTCTGAGGGGAAGTTAATAATGCGGATGTCATAACCGCGCTCTCCGCGAGGGCTCGCAAATGTGGAGTTCAGTTCAGAGACAGCAGAGGACACATACAACACATGTCCCAGAGACAGGCTCGCTCTGGGAGAGACGTGCACAAAAGAAGGCAATTAACTGCATCTAATGGACTGCATAATATGCTGTAATTACTTTCTGATTCTGCCGTGTGATATGTATAAATATACAGAATATATATATATATATATATATATATATATATATATATATATATATATATATATATATAACCAGCATACCAGCGGTTCTTTCTCATGCCTGCTCCATACCTCAAACAGGCTGTGAGACTTTACTGTACTAAGGCCGCTTAAGGAGGGGGAGATTTAGTTGCTATGGAAACTGATTCACAATGGGGAGAACAGAGTGCTGACTAACTGTACATAATTCTGTGTGTTTTTTTTTCCTTCTTCCTTTTTTACCCACAAATCCGCTCGCTTTCTGTGGGTGGAATATTCTGATCGCTCGCTGCAGTATATGCACCGTTCATGTGGAAGACCTGTCAGTATACACGACCGTTGCGGCATAAGTCTGCCTGTGTGTGTGTGTGTGTTTTGTGTGTGTATGCGTAGGTGTTTTTTGGCGTCAGTACGGCTGGATATGTTTTGTATAGATCTATTTTTCATGGCACTCTACTTGTCAGCCGTGTTTGCGCGGGTCAGCGTGTTTGGAGCCTGAGGGACAAAAAGGCATAGGTGACCTGAGATTTGATTGACAGGTGGACTGCTCTCTGGGCATGTTCGACTTTTGAGATACGGGGTGCCCAACAAAAGACTCTCTTCATGTGTCTTACATAACGAGGCAGTTTCTCTCTTTTTTTTCTCTTTCTCTCTATGCTCAGCTAGACGACGACATCCGCAACTCTTTCACTCTTTTATAAACAAGCTAGTCTACACCTACGCCCACTGATCCCACACTGCAGCACTGTTCACCCTGATAAACTCACCAAGCACTCCATAACAAACTCCAAAACAACAGTACAGGTGGTTTTAAGCCCTGCTTCTGGAGTATCCCTATTTCTGCACTGATCAACTCATTAACAAGCTTTTCCTGAGCTGAAGTTGGTATGTAAGAGCAGGGAAAACTTTAGGACCAGCACAGCACAGCGTTGCTTAGGCAAGAACCAAACAAAACCACTGCAAACACATGTTCATACATATATTTGTTGTAGGTCCTCAACCACAGCTGCTGATATTATGGATCAATCATAGTTACAGGGAGGTCTCAGAACAAACAATGTATTGATTAGAACCAATCACAGTCAGTGGGAGGTCTCTGAACAAATGACACGATAATATGAACCAATTGTAGTAAAAGGGAGGTCTCAGAACAAATAATAAGGTGATCAGGACCAATCGTAGTCACAGGGGAGGTCTCAAACCAAATGACACAGTGATTAGAACCAACCGCAGTCAGTGGGATGTCTCAGAGCAAATAACTCAATGATTAGGACCAATCAAAAACGATGCTGTGATTAGGACTAATCACAGTCAGGGGGAGGTCTTAAAAGAAATTACACAGTAAATAGAGCCAGTCACAGTCAGGAGGGGGTCTTAGGACAAATAACAGATCTCAGAACAAATGACACGATGGTATGGACCAATCGTAGTCAGGTGGAGGTCTTTGAAAAAATGACCCAATGAATAGCACAAATTATAGTCAGAGGGAGGTTTGAAAACAGACGATTTTGGTGATTAGGACCAATCACAGTCAGGGGGAGGTCTCAGAACAAATGATTTGATGATTAGGACCTTTCAGATTACAAATAACAGAGTGACTAGGACAGGGTGTAGTCATGGGGAGGTCTCAGAACAAATGTCCTGGTGATTAGAACCAGATGTAGATATGGGGGAGGTCCCAGAACAAATGACAGAGTGATCAGGACCAATCACAGTCAGAGGGTGAGATCCGGAAAAATTACGCAGTGATTAGAACCAATCACAATCAGGGGGAGATCTCAGAAAAAAATGACACAGTGATTAGGATCAACTACAGAACAAACGTCAAGATGATATGGACCAATCATAGTCAGAACAAACATGACGAGGAGGTCTCGGAACAAATAACATGATTAGGACCAATCGCATCAAGGGAGGTCTCAGGACAAATAACAGAGTGACTGGGATCAGTTGCAGTCACGCAGAGGTCTCAGAACAACTGTCACAGGACTGTAACTGATTGTCACGGGAAATGCCTAGAACAACAGACAGTATTGAGAACTAGTCACAGTCTGAGGGAGGTCTCAGAACAAATAATGTGGTGATTAGGACCAATCACAGTTGGGAGTAGGTGTTAGAACAAATGACGCTGTGATTAGTGGAACTAATTTCAGTCAGGAGGAGGTCTCTGCATTGACTCAAGCAAAGGAGTTCTGTTCTTCGGACCATTTACACTCCACCATACTAACGCAAACCACCACATTGTTTCGGCCAATCAGACGTGTGCATTGTACATTTTGATTTATCGTAATTGTTTTTGTATAAAACTAAACTGGGTGTTGCGCTTAACTGTTTAAACTGAATACACAAAGAAGAAATATGTTAAAACACTCTTTAAAAAATGGCTGAAATGCACTCATCTGAGAATGATCTGGGTGTGGTCTTAATATTCTAATGAAGGTGCATGACTGACAGACCAAACTCTGCCCAGCTAACCCTGGCTTTCCCTTCCAGCACTACAAGACTTACGCTCTGCCCACGCGAGAGGTATGTTCCCCCGGCTAAGCCTCAACTCTCTCTCACAGCTCTATGCAGACTTGCGCTCTGCCCACAAGGTTAGGACAAGCCTGGCCAAACCCCCGTCTCTTTCTCACAGAGCCTCGAAGCTGGGGTTCTCCTAACGATGTAGCAGAGAGCTTGATCCATGCAACTTGCCTTCTGCGTGAAGTTAGTGAAGCTATCCTCTGTGAAATGTTTATCTATCTATCTATCTATCTATCTATCTACATATGCACCTAACCATATTGTGTCCATGACTAACTAATCAACGTGTCCAGTGTTTATGTTAAGACTCCTTAATGATGGTCAGGCCTTTATCCACTTAGATGAGCATCCAGGGTATTTAAACACACAGAATGCTGGCATAACTGGTTGAATAAATGTTAAGGATACGAATCACGCAGTAAGCTGGATAGCTGGCTAGCTAGTTCACTAAGATGCTTTTTAGGTTAGCTTTAGATTACTAGGTTGCTCAGACAGAAAGGGCAGAATTAGCTATGTGATTGCCACTTATATGCTGGTGATATACAGCAGACACTTATTAGACTTTGGGAAGATAATGTGTTTGTACATTTACACTGGGGAGTATTCATGATGGAAATCCCATATGATCAAAAAGAGAAACTATGAACTTCCATGTCAGTTTAGCAAAAACAAACAAACCTTTTTTTGTTGTGTGATTTTCTGTGGTGTTTTTTTATAAAGATGCTTTTTACTATTTCACTTCAGTACACTATGTAAAATTCAGCGAATGTTTCCACGCCGGTCTGTTTGCAGGCTGGAAAAATTTCAGGCGTTCCTAACTCTGGCTCTGTAAATGGGAAACAAATACAGTGGCCACAAATACACTCGAGCCACACAACACAATTCCAGCCAATCAGCAACAGGTGGCACTCATGCTCATGCACAGGACTTAAGAAAGGGAAGGGGCAAGAAAGACTGTGTATTTTGTACTTGCTAGCTAGCTACGTGCTGAACTACACGCACTGTCGAAGAGAGATGGTTGAGAAACAGCCAAAAAAAAAGGAAAAGATCTGACGTGCAAAGGCTGAGCAGAAGGATCTTACATCAGGCCAGGGGAGAAGATGCGTGTAAATGTTGGTGAGGTGTCTGGACGGTGGAGAGACATCCGAAAGCTGAGAGGAAGATGAAGTGGTGTTGTAGTGATGATGTACGAGGCTGGCTACTGGCATACGAACACCGCGGGTTGCGATGTTGGACCAAGCAGGCGACCGGCATGTGAACACCGCAGAAGCAATTTTGCACAAGGTTGATACCCACCATGCGAACTATGTGGTAGCAATATTGGATGAGGCTAGCTACCGGCGCTGGACCAGGCAGGCGACCAGCAGACGAATGCTGCAGTGCCGATGTCTGAGGGAGACGACCGGCATGTGAACACCGCGGGTAGCGGTATTGTACGAGACTGGCGAGCAATGTTGGATAAGGCATGCGACTGACTGTGAATGTGAATGCTGCGGTAGCCATATTGAATTTGTACTCCATTTTATTTTGGCTGATGTGTTTGGACGCTGGGTTTGTTTTTAGTGTCCTTTGGTCCGCAAGCTCAGTGTCATTACCTTGACAAAGCGTAGCACGGAGCACTAAAGGCAGGGGTGTTTGTGTTTTGCTGTTGAGTTCAAATATCAAGTTCTCCAGAGTAGCCTTTTTCCGACATTTTCGTGGAGCTGGGCTTTTTCCCCCCTGCCCATCCCCCCCTCCCCCCGTGTTGTATGTGCACAGAGAACTGTGGGTAACCAAGGGTCAGGAAGGATACATCAGTTGCGTTCTCCGAATTGTTCAGTCTTACAACCAATTGAGCTGCATTAGTTGCAGCTCAATTGGTTTTAACATGGAACAACTAGTTACATATTAAACCATGAAAAAAACCCAATCCCAAGCACATGCAACTGGTAATAATGGGAGCTTTGGGAATTTTATGATGATGTACATGTTTTGGAAGAAAAGTCTCACCAGTGGTCTCCACGATGCCTTCCAGGATCACCACAATCTCAAACTGCTCAGTCTGCATGGACCTGAGGGAGAGGTCGTAGAATGGGCTCTTTGAGTCAATCACATGGCAAATGGTCAAAGGGGATACGAGGAAGAGCTGGTCCGCTCCTGTGCTGAAGCCAACGTCCAGCTCCAGCTGATCCAGAGGCAGGAATTCGCCCTCAGGAGTCTGCCGAGACTAAAGACAGAGAGACAGAGAGAGAAAGAGCAGAGAGACCAACTCAGCGACAGTGACAGACCGAGTGAGAAAAAGCCATGGGTGGGGGTGACTTCTTGATGTGATGATTTGGCCATGGATCACTGACCCAAAGGGAAAATTTAATCTCCACATTAAGCGGATCGATGATGTGACCGCACTGCTTGGGTGGAAATCAAATTTCATGCCTCCATCACTTAAAATTTGTTTCCAGACTATTTACTCAGGGGCAAACGCCTGGGTTTGACCACAGCCTTCCAGTTGGTGTAAGCTTGGGGTCCCCAGTTCTATTATGAAATAAATGACATGCTGCAACATCCTTAGTGTTACAGGGTAGAGTTAACACCTGCTGTGTTGAAACCTGTCTTAAATTATAAATCAAAGAGTTGAATTCAATCTCAGTGTCTGTCTAGAATTAATTCAATCATAAAGGGCAGCATTAACACAGACAGTGTTGAATTCAGTCATAAAGTGTAAATCATTTGAACGAACATCTAAAGTGTTATATTACAGTGTAGAATTAATATCTACAGCACTAAATTCAATCTTGTAATATATGATTAACTCAACATCACAGTAGATAATTAACATAGTGTTATAGTGTAGAATTAATATCTAGAGTGTTATATTACAGTGCAGAATTATTATCTACAGCATTAAATTTGATCTTATAATGTAGAATTAAATCAACCACACAGCAGAGAATTAACATATACAATGTTATAGTGTAGAGGTTTTATCTGCAGAGGTATTACAGTGTAGACTGATCATCTACAGTGTAGAATTATCTACAGCATTGAATTTGAATTTTATAATGTAGAATTAACTCAACTCAATTAACATCAGTAGAAGTAGATAATTGATGTATAAAGTGTTATAGTGTAGAATTAATATCTAGAGTGTTATATTACAGTGTAGAATTATCATCAACAGTGTTGAATACAATCTTATAATGTCATATTAACTCAATCTTGCAATATATAATTAGCATCTACTGTAGAATTATCATCTACAGTTGTATATTACACTGTAGAATTATTGTCTACAGTGTTTTATAATGTAAAATTTACTCAACTTTACAGAATAAAATTAACATTTACAGTGTTATAGTGTAGAATTATCATCTACAGTGGTATATTACAGTGTAGATTTATCATATACAATGTAAAATTCTAGAAATAACCACTGCAGCATTGAATCCATTCTTATAGTGTATAATTAACACAACATTGTATTCACTCAAAGTATGAATCAGTTTTATACTGTTGAATTAACATTTCTAGTGTTTCTAGTGTCTTCCAGGGTAGAACACCTACCACCTACATCACTTGGACCACTTTGAAGTATGCACCACAAGAATACATTGAATATTACACTACAATATCTACAGCATTAAATCTAATTTTAGTATAGAATTAACATTGACAGTGCTGGAATTTACAGCGTTTGCAGGGTAAAATTCACTCTTGGAGAATATCTTGTAGAATTAGCACATTTAGTGCTGAAATCACTTAAGAATCAAGCACTCTTACAGTGTCAAATGAACAGCTACAGTGTTGACTTCAGTCTAATAATGTAGAATTGACTCACATTTACAGTATAGAATTAACACCTACAAAGTTGGATTATATTTTTTGTGTAGAATTCAAACTTATGTTGAATTCAATTGTACCATGTAGAATTAACTCACATTTACAGTAAAGAAATGAACACATACAGAGTGAATTAGATTTTCTAGTGTCGAATTCACAATCATCATGATGAATTCAATCTTACAGCGTAGAATTAAAATACAGTGTTGAATTTAATCTAATAGTGTGAAATTAATTAACTTTGCAGTGTAGAGCAAACTTACATTCACAGTGTAGAAATATCACCTACAGAGCTGAATTTGATTTCTTAGTGTAAAAATCACAGTTATCGCGTTGAATTCTAACAGTGTAGAGTTAACATCTACAATGCTGATTTCAATCGAATACTGTGGAATTAATAAACTGCAGTGTAGAATTAACTTACATTCACAGCATAGAAATAACACCTACAGAGCTGAATAAATTTTTTCCAGTGTAGAAATCATAATTACCACATTGAATTCAATCTTACAGTATAGAATTAACTCAATTTTACAGTGTAGAACTAACTTACATTCACAGCGTATAAATAATGCCTACAGAGCTGAATTAGATTTTCTAGTGCAGAATTCACAATTTCCATGTTGAATTCGAACAGTGTAGAATTAACATCTACAGTGCTGAATTTAACAACCTAACCTTGTGCTGAAGTCACACAAAACCAAACCGCCCACAGTGTAGATCTGTGGATTAATAAACACCTAGTGTAGAATGAACAGCTATAGTGTTGAAAAGCAACGCAAGTGCAAGCTGCATTCTGAGCACTGCCACAAGGGGCGCTGCAGCGACAGCCGACAACCCTTTGCTGAATAGATTAGCTCCTATAAACATATTTATACGAAATGTAAGCACCTCTTTATTCCAGTACAATCAGTAAAGCAGCCCACTCAGTCCTCTAGTTTCCCCATTTTTACAGACTCTGATTGGAACTCTAGCGCCCCCTTGGGTACTGGGTGTTTTAACTGCCACAGAAATGTAAGAACACAAGCCAAGTTTATAGTTTATACAGAAGGACAGTGTGTTTGCTATGCGTTGATTGAACACTGCCATTTTAGCGCTCGCGTACTTGTGTTCAGTATGTTTCCGGCCTTACGTTCAGCTGCCAGACACACAAACCCCAAACACACTCACTTTGAGAAGCTTGCAGCGGATCTGGGCCGACACCATGTGACTGTTCCTCAGGTTGCCCACCCGGAACATAAGGGTCAGCTTCCCGTCCCGCATGGAGATGGCGGCATGCTCGCTGAACATGAGCGTCTCTGCACGCTTCTTGGGCTGCGACATCTTGATGAACATGCAGCCGATGAGGAAGGCGTCCACGATGGAGCCCAGGATGGACTGGAAGAGGAAGAGGATGATGCCCTCGGGGCACTTGTCCGTGATGTAGCGGTAGCCGTAGCCGATGGTGGCCTCGGTCTCGATGAAGAACAGGAAGGCGGAGGGGAAGTTGTAGACGTTGGCCACACACGGCGTGTACTTGTCGTCATGCGCCTGGTCCAGGTCGCCACGGATGAAGGCGATCACCCACCACATGGAGGCCATGAAGAGCCAGGCCACCGTATACGTGAGGATGAAGATGAAGAGGTTCCAGCGCCACTTGAGGTCCACCAGCGTGGTGAACAGGTCGGACAGGTAGCGGCTGGTCTCGCCGCCCAGGTTGCCATGCTGTACGTTGCAGCGGCCGTTCTTGTCCACGAAGCGCTGGCGCTTCTTCTTCTTCTCCGCTGCTGCTGGGTTGAAGCCGGCACCGCTCGAGGACGTGGTCACCACCTGGTAGTCGTCCCCGAACTTCTTCCTCAGCGCCGACATCACGTCGAGCTTGATAAGACGGAACGTACTGGGCGCTCTCGTTTTGTACGTGTGGATGCGGCTTCCTTTACCGACCGCTTTACTCGGTTTACCCCTCAAGGTGACGTCTCCCGTTCCGCATTGCTGCTAAAAGTTACAAGTCAGTCTCTGGTGCACCTGTACCTGTACCTGTACCTGTACGTGTACGTGTACGGCTACGTGTAGACTACGGCTATGGGCTCGGGCTTCCTCTCCTCCCGCGCGCCTCACGACTTGCTCGCGCGCCTCTCATGAGATGCTCGGCTCCCGACTCCCACTTCACGCGTCCGCGCACCCGTTTTGGACACGTGTGGAGAACGCAGTGCGTCTGGGAAACGTTTACAACCCAGAGAAGATCCGTGAATTCCCGCTGGCTTGGCACAAGCACCTCGCTCTCCTCTGGACTCCAGGCTCTTTAGAATCTCGCTCTATTCGACCCGGCCAGCCGGACGCTTTTAGAAAACGGTCGCCCCAACTTTCGCCCACGGCGGTCGGCGGAGCATCAGCGCGCCTCGGCGTGACGCTTCGGTATGCTTGGTGATGGTGCTCTTACCTCCGCCGTGCTCCCTCTACTTACAGCTCCTGCGCAGAACACGCCTCCACCCCCGTCCCCCAAGTCCCCCCACCTCTCTCTCTCTCGCGCGCGCTCTCTCTCTCTCTCTCTCTCGCTCTTTCTCTCTCTCTCTCTCTCTCTCTCTCTCTCTCTCTCTCTCTCTCTCGCTCTCGCTCTCTCTCTCTCTCTCTCTCAAACTCAATCTCCTGCGCAGTTTAAGTCATGAGAAACTTCTCGGAGCGGCAAGCGCGAGGGAGGGGGGAGTCCGTGCGTCCTTGGTAGTGATGATGATGATGATGATGATGATGATGATAATGGTGCTACTCACTTTCCCTTCCTTTCTGAACGGTGGTCAGCTTGAACGGAGAGCCCCCCTCTCCCATTTAAAGGGGAAATCTGCCGATTTCCCAAATTTTCTCTGTAAGTACATCATCCATCATAAAAAAAGCTGCTAAGAGTGGTCTGGTCTAAAACGCACCATTCCAGAGAAACCTACCGAGACATACTTGATTGTGAATGGAACCAGACGAGAGAGAGTTTAATGCTTTAAAAACCTACATCATAGATGTAATTACATGAGATGTTTCGGCTGTGTCGAAAACCAAAAGCAGTTGCCTCGATGCCTTGCTTTGGGTGGCGAAGAATACATCCACCTTACCTTTAACAAACTGACAGCAGTGGAACATTTGGAGCTTGGGGGAGAGCTACACGTAGGGTGTTGTTAGACAAAATAGTCCCCAAAGGGGCCTTACAATGAAAGCATTACATACGTCGGTGTCTGACAAAAATCTTAGCTTTCAATAGAAGTCAATGTGAAAATATTTTATTCCATTTATTCCATTTTGGAGCATTTCTATTGGTCCACTCATCATAAATATTCCGACACAATGTAATAAGTAACAGCAATAATATACAGTTATAGCTGGAAGTTCACATATACTATATAAGGTCATAGCAGTATTGGGCTTTTTCTTGATTGACAGCATACTTTTTTAATAGAAAAACAAAACAATTTTTTTTTTTTTTGGGGGGGCTTTCTAAAATCAACACAGGGTCGGCACACCTAAGGTACAGCACATCTAATATTTGGGTCCTTATCAAGTTAGCACCTTGTCTTCTGTCTGTCTGGTTGGATATTTGAGACCACTCTACTTGGTAGAACTGAGAGTGTTGGCTTCAACAGTCCTCATATTTTTGATAAAGGCAAGATCAGGACTTTTGGAAGGGCATATTAGCCTGCTTTTTCCCTCCCACAACCACAACTTTTGATGTGTGTTTGGGGTCATCATCTTGTTGGAGCACCCAAATGTGTCCAAGTTCCAGCCATTTAGCTGAAGAATTCTGAGGTAGCCCTCCTTCTTTCATTAGTCCATCCACTTTGTATAATGTACCAGTGTGGTGCTCACACCACCATGCTTAACAGATGGTACTGTGTTTCTGGGGGTTGAATACTTTACCTTTGTTGTTGTGGCCAAACAGCCTTCCTGCAGAAGGCTTTTTTCTTATGTGGTCAGCTGCCAACTTTAGTCAGGAATTTGGTGGAAATACCCCAGACCACAACTGTATTTCCCCTTTAGTGGTAATGTGAGGTATGCCTGTGTTATTTGCAAGCACAACCCATCAAATGTATGAGATTCATGGAGAGGGATGACAGAGAGAAATGACTTCTGCTTTGTCTCCACCAACTGTGGAGAGGACAGTGTGGTGGGCTAGCTGCTTACTCGTCTGTCATCCAGCTTAGGGGTCTGATTAATGGGAGATTATAGATAGTGCTTTCCTACAGAGTCAAGTATCAGACTTTTCACTATTGATAGTTTATGGAGACAGATGAGAATCCATCCGAACGTCAACATGACCGATGAGGATGATGAGTGTGATTAATGTAACGTCCCATTTGTGTCCAGAGAGACGGACACAAGGCAAAACATAGCACATCCATCACGAACCGACTTGCACTATTTGTATCCGGAGCCATTTATGACACTGTATCTGATGACATTAGCTTATCTCATCCACAGTGTCTTGGTGTAAGCACTTCTGTGCGTGAGTGTGTGCATGCGCATGTGTGCGTCCAACTCTCTCCTTTGTAAGCCTGAGGGGAGCAAAAAAGATAAGAATACCATTATTGTTTTTTTAGAGGCCTTTTAAAAGGCCTGTGTTCTATAAAAGGCTGGCCGTGCAGCTCTGTAGGTGTCGGTGCTATCCACGGCGGCGAGCTGCTCCAGAGTGCGCTTAGATATCACCATCTTCTGCCATCATACATCACCCACCACTATTCTATTCTCTCACCCACCCTCTATGCCAGCCTCCTCACGACCACAGCCAGTCTTTTATACCTCCATCCGAGCTCACTTTTCAAACCAGCGGGCATTGTTCAGTTCATTGATATAAGTGAAGGGAAACAATTTGATTACAATAAACCTTACTCAATCACCAGCCTACCAGCCCAAATGATTCATGCTTGTCAAACTGACTTTATTCACAACCATGACACAAACAAGTGGATGCTGAATTTCAGCTACCCGAATGATAAGTAGAGAGGTTTGGTGTCTTTTCAACAGACAAAAAAAAGGTCACGCAACCATGGAAGCGACAACATGTTTGGAGTGATATGTTGGCTGTATGCTTCAATAAGTGCTGATGGTTAGGTATAGCACCTCCACCCCCGCCCCGCATATGCTTTGCGGGCATGAAAGAAGTCACGATCAACATTTGGGAGACTCTCGGAACATCCAGGAGAGGTAAGATGTCTAATAATATAATATAATTTAATATAGGTGCAGGAACCTGCTGAAAAGAACACCCTGCCTACAGCGAAGTATGAAGGTGGCTTGACAATGCTCTGGGGCTGCTTTGCTTCCTCTGGCATCGGACACCTGCAGCATGTGGGGGGCAAGATGGATTCAGGAAATCCAAGGAGAAAAAGCCATGTCTTCTGTGAGGAAGATGAAGATTGGGCGTTACTGGACCTTGCAACAGGACAGTGATGCCAAGCATACCTCAATTCTATCAAGGTTTGGTTTCAGAAGAAGTCCTGGGAGATTCTGGAGGGGTTTGCCACAGTTGCCATCTCGAACCCCATAGAAAATCTTTGGTGGGATTTGAAGAAGGTGACTGCAGCACACAAACCTAAGAGTCTTAGTGAACTGGAGGCCACTGCTCCTGAGGAATGTGCTAAGATTCTTCAAGAATGCTGCTAGGAGCTGGTGTATGGCTGTGTGTATCACCTTTGCAGCAGGTCATAACAGCAAAAGGATGCTCTACTAACAGCTGAAGGTGTTCATCAGTATATGTATCCCTATTTACGGCAAGTAGGAAAGAAATATACATACACACCTTTTATTTACAACTGTTTCTAAAGGACCGTCCCTAAAGACTTTGTCAGGGAACCAAATGCGGTTCCCTCTGGCATCAAAAGAACCATTGTTTCCACCTTTATTGTATACTGATAGTTTGTTAAACACACAAACTATATAGTACCCTGGAGCACTTGGGGTTAAGTCTTCTGGTTAAAGGACAAAAATGGAAGGTGGGTAGATGGTAGATGGTACACATGTTGACTCCTTCGTGACTGTTTCACACATGCTCACCTCCAGGGACCTGCCGGCTGCGCTGCATCTCTGGAACACAATGTTCTACCTAAAGTTGACTTGCATCTATTTTTTATGAGTCCTGAAGTTCTAACATCCCTACTGTTAGAAGTTAAGTATGATGTAAAAACACTGAGTTAGATCTTGCAGAACTTGTAACTTGCATGTATTTGGAAACTACTGGTAGCTTGAGATCTTCTACTATACAATAATTGGGCCACACCAGATATTTTCCTTTCCTTTTTTTTTCTCCCTAAAATATAACATTTGAATGTTTGCTTTTGGGTGAGAGCAGAGAGCTTAAGGGTGTCCACACCAAGGACAGCACACACACACCCCATAGTCACAACAACCGGCGAGAGCATCAGACACAAGAGAAAAGCTTGGCTTGACTACTGACAATCTGTTCAGTATGCGCAGAGACATGCAGTGAAGGTTAGCAAAACAACTTGTGGTTAGTTTTATTATGAAGAATTATTTAAAAGGAAATGGTGGTGAACAGAACCAGGGGTCTACAACACAAATCTTTTATGTACCACCCAAACCCTACATGTAACTCTTACAGATTTATATTCAGTGCTGATAATAATCAATAGTAGAAAATCCCAGAAAATATTTTCTTTGGATAATATTTTTTTGTACCCCTCCACCATGAATGTATTAAAAACACGCCAGAACTTTATCTCAGGAGTATCATAAAATAATGACTGGGCCACCAGGCAGCATATTTGTTGTTAATTTGTGTAATACATTTCTGTGATGTAGCTTTTAGAGACATCAACCACTAAAACAGATGTCTGGTTTCATTCACCACCACTGGTGAACAAATTTGACTGGGTAAGTTTCACTAAAACCAGACCTTCCACACCAAACCACTCTCACTCACTGTGTTTACATCTTGACCGTTTAATTGTGCATACTCTTTAAAAAGTCAGTAGACTTCCCCTTTAATGTCCACTTCTAGATGAGTCTTGAGTAAGTGGATAACCACAGTGTTTTAGCTGTTCTGGCTCTGCTCTTCAGAACACTGGACTTACTGGACTGGAATTAGGGCTATAAAGTTATAACATGCAGAATGTCAGCTTTAATTTGAGGGCACTGGCTAAAGCATATAGGACTTACAGCCCTTTATATCCACAGTCTTCCTACTGGAAGCCAGAAGTGATTGGACATTGTACAATCAGTCAGTGTGTGTGTGGTTGCATTAGGTTATGCACAAGACAGCTAACAAAAGGTCTAGGATTGATTCTGGATGTGACATTTGTATTTGGAGTCTGATGCAGTCATTATCTCTACATGAGGACCAATCAGGCCATCATGAGGAGGAGGAATTAGAATAAATCAATCAGACACTCCTGCAAAGTGTTCGATGTTACATACAGTGCTATTAGATGATAAGCCAGATTTTGGGGCATAATCAACTGTTTAAAGCATTATTATGTAGAAAAAAGGTACTGGTGAACTGAGCAATAACCAGCAACCTAGCAGAGTAAGGTACACTCCTAACAATGACGTGTCCAGGATTACAGAAAGGGAATGGTATGAGGGGGGGCACCAGCAAGATTATTTTTTACACTAAATTACTGTCAGTAAAATATTGCCATAACAAACTAAAACACAGAGATGTAAAGTCAATTGTATCCTGGTTTGCCTGTTTTTTCAAAAGCTTAAGGAACTAATCCATCTGAACTGGGATGTCGGATTGTTCCGGAGTTCCAAGTAGGACATTTCAACTGGAATGGCCTCACAAGTTGGATTTCCTACTCGTCAGGAGAGAGAAAAAGTCAGGAGAGCCTCACCAACCCTTAGTTCAAAATCCAAGTATTATATAGCACTGCTATTTGTGTCTCCTAGAATCTGTCCTACACACAGTTCTGTCCAACTTCTATCTGTGGACATGTTTCCATGGTGTTTGGATGCACAATACACTGTATAATGTGTAATTAACTGGTATTGCTAACAATGCAAACTTCGGACAATGATAACCTGGGGCATAAAAAGGGGGAGATATTTTGGTTAGAACACCAGTAAAGCATTGTCAAACCAGTTGTCTGAAGTCTTTAGCTAACCTTTTTGAAACTGTATTAAAATAGTGTTCAATTATCACAATTTTTAACTGGAACGTGGTTTGACGTCATTCCCTAATCCGACATCTGATTTCCAAGGTAAATGGAACGCAGCATAACGTCTTTAATCATTATGCCTTTAATGATTTCTTTTTACAGGGAGTAATTGACATTCATTATCTGGAAGATATTTGAAGAGTTCAGGGTGATGGTGCTGTCATTTAAATGAATTTGATTGCACCACTGCAAAATAGTTGCACCACTGGGGTAGTGGTGGCTCAGCTGTTAGAGCGCCGGGCTATTGATAACAGGGTTGTGGGTTTGATTCCCAGGCCCTTTACCCTCTCTGCCCCCTGGGCGCTGGAGTTGGCTGCCCGCTGCGCTGGTGTGTATGTGTGTACTCACTGCCCCTAGTCCACTTGTGTGTGTGTGTGTGTGTGTGTGTGTTCACTACCACAGATGGGTTAAATGCGGAGGACACATTTCACTGTACAGTGACAAATAACTGCACCTTACCTTAAATAAATTTTTTTATTGTATCTTCCTCACTGTGGCAGCTGAGAATCATGTCTGTTAATGTACAACAGGACACCAGAGGGTGCTCTACTATAACAAAACTCAATATAGTAACTGGATAACTGGATTGGAACTTCGGAACTTCGGAACCATCTCTCCCAAAAATGCCTGGATCGGGATACACTGGATTGTATCGGGACGCCCCTAACACAAACATTTGTGAAATCAGGTGGCACAGGAGTGTATGGCTTCCAGAAGATCTGACCCACCTGTCTTTTTTGACATCGCTGCCGATAAAGACAACACAAGGAATTCTCAAGCATGCAGAAGAGCCTTAAACACTCTGTGCGACTTAATTTCCAGTCACTGTCTCTGCGGTGCTCAACGTTTACGGCCTGTGTTAAAGCAATTATGTTTGATTTTTCAGGGCTGACAATCGGAATGTTCTCAGGGAGCCAAGTCATTTTATGAACTGAAGACAAGACTAAGGGAGAAAAAAGCCCCTGAAATAGACAGGAACCAGAAAAGAGCAGGCCTGCCCAGAGCATCACCTAAGAAGATGTCTGAAGAGTTCAGGGTGATGAGGATGTCTTTGACTGAAGTAAGCTAGACCTTGGTGCCACAGGGCACCTTCAGAGGTCTTGTAGAGTGAGCTATTGTGGTGGCATGCAGAGAACATCATCAGTGTAGGGCTTCCATTCTCCACTTCTCCAACTTCACAGCTGCCATTTCATTTCCCTACAATTTATTGTGGAATTGAAGAGTCAAAACATCACAGATGGTTGTTCACTTCAGGTACTTAAGATGCACACTATAAACCAAGAGGACCCGTCGCTGTTCCGTTCCCTCTGCATAGCGGCCCTGCTGTCATTTAGCATCTCGACAGCCTCTCACCCTCTCTGTGTTTCTGTGTCAACAAATATCATTTGTTTACTCAGCAATATCCCAGAACAGAAGGGGACAGCAGTGTCATCCTCAGCTGCCCACCCCACTGACCGTATGATGCACCACTCCTCCATTGCGCTGCTCAATCTGTGCTGCAAACAGACCGCACCGAAATTACACAGCGCTGCCTTGCCTGCGACTCAGACTGACGAACGCAGTTCACAGGGCTTCACTACTACACTACAAACAGTACACATGGTAACTATTAAAAATGCTGTAGTGCAGGGGTGGGCAACCGGGGACCGGAGTCCAGCACGGTTTGCTGATTTCCCTGCTACAACAGACCTACTAAACCTGGCAAGTGACAGGCGAGTTGAATCAGGTGTGCTTGAGAAGGAAAAGCACAAAACTGTGCCGGATTCCGACCCTCCAACCTCCAGGGGTCATAAAGAAGCCTAAAGCGCATTGTTTATATCTGTCTATGTGTAGAATCTCTACACAGGGAGGGATTTAATTCACATTCCAGTCATCAGAATCATCCTCTTCAGAGGGACCTACTGAGAGTAATGCTAATGTGCACTTCAAAGACATTAGATATTAGATTCACGCTAGACATCACAGACATCAGAAGATGTGTGAGGTCTTCTCTCTTCAAACTAGGCCGGTTGGGATAGAGAAGATACAGTACCTACTGCCCTAAGATCAAAAGAGTAGTTCAGTCCAAATGCTAATGTTGCTAACAGTGACTGAAAGTGAATATGCACCAAGTAACCATTGCCAAGTTGACTTCAGTTCAAGATTGCGCTTGATGGGCATGACTGCATTAAATACAGCGTTGTCAAAACACATGGAGACTGTTGCTAATGGGTGGTGTAAAACTGTGGAGTAACAGCCATAATAATCAATGTGCTTTTCTAAATGTATAATGCAAGGGTGTAGAAGTGGGTAGGGATAGAATGGGACGGACATGTCCCTATCCAAATCCAATGATTACTTACTACTTACTGATTAATTGTCCCTAGCAATGATTTTTTACCCATTTTCTCCCCACTTTGAAATGCTGATGACCCAACCTATTTTCCGCCAATGCATAGTCACCAGGCAACCAATGCACTCGGAGGAAAGCGCCATGAGCTAGAGTAAGCGCAATCGGCCTTGCTCTCTCCGGATGGGTATATGGCTCTTTCTCTCTAATGGGTTGGATAATTATATAAAACTGGATTTTAAAAAATTAATAAAAAAAATAGATATATACATATTATTTATTTTTAGACATGTCTAATATTTCTCATTATAAGATTGCTGTAAGAATATTCTGAGTATTATCTTAAAAAATAGTTCTTGAAAAAAAACTAAAAATAATATATATAACTATATATACTATACTATATAAAATTGTTTGGTGAGGAATGCTGGCTTTGCAAGATTTTAACTTCTTATTATATATATTTTTAAATACATGAATGGTGAAGAGGTGCACGCAGGTTGTAGTGAGTGTAGGTTTACTGGATAGTAAATAAAACACCTACATTTGCATTTTAGACAAAGTCCACCCCCCGGTTCCATTTACCACTACTGTACAGAAATCCACCACCACTGCAGACGAAGAAGACAACCATATTTATCATTAGTGCTGGACACAGATGGAATGTGGCCTCCACATACACACTAGTGATCAAACACACACAGTGAACAGTGAGCACACATGCCTGGAGCGGTGGGTAGCCATACCTGCAGTGCCCAGGGAGCAGGGTTGGTGAAGGGCCTTGCTTAAAAGCCCAACAGTGACAGCTTGCCGAGTCCAAGTATCGAACCCACAATCCTGTCATCAACAGCTTAGTGCTGTAACCACTGAGCCACCACAACTTGTGTTGGCCACAGATGGAATATAACCTCCACATACACGCTAGTGCTCAAACACACACTGTGACAGTGAGCACACATGCCTGGAGCGGTGGGCAGCTTGCTGAGCCCGGGTATCGAACCCACAACCCTGTCATCAAGAGCACTGAGCCCCTCATATTTCTCTACAATTAACTATTTCACACCAAACCACTCTGAATGACATTGTTTCCATCTCAAAGACTGAATTTTACAGAAATTTTGAAAAACTATCTAAAACTAAATTCTCCTTTCAACATGTAAACATGAAGAAATATGTTTAGTAATCTTACAGTATTCCTGTACCAATCTGAAGCTGACTGAACTGAATGCTATATTGAGAAAATGAGACGTACCCCTTCTGTTTCAGCTAAACGCATGTGGGCGGGCCAGGATAGGTCAGTTATGGTAATTTAGACAGGTGAGGATCACAGATGTGATGCTAAAGGCTTTTGAATAGAAATTCATACATAACCTCATTTTCTCCACCTCGCTCATCCCAGTCTCTCCCTCCATCCTAGCACTAGCACTCTGACTCTGACTCTCTCCAGTCTCTGCAAATAGCTCTCTCCCTCTCTCTCCCTCCTCCTACATGTCTCCCTCTCCTCTTCCCATCTGCACCTTTCTCTCGCCATGCCTACACCATCATCTCTCTCTATCTCTCTCTCTATCTCTCTCTCACACACACACTCACACACACACACACACACACACACACACACACACACACACACAAGACCACAAGAGCAGAAAGCTCTTCACATAGGGAGCATTTGAAGAGTGTATTTCAGCAGTGCACAGAAACACCCAGACAGGAATAGCACCTCTCTCTCTTTTTCTCTCTCTTCCCTCCCCCACTCTCTCTGTGTGTGTGTGTCTCTCTCTCTCACTCTCTCTCACTGGAATGGTCTAATGAATCATATACACATAGAAAGCTTTGCGTAGGAGAGCGAGCATGCAAAACAGACAGCATAAGAGTGGACGCCCCCTCCCCCTTTCCCCCTAAGCCTTTAAAAAAGTGATTACATTTGGTACACTCATGTTTATTGGCAGTTGATTAAAAGGCCAGGTTTGAGAGGAGCTAAGCACCCTTCAATTTCCCACCAAAGCATGTCTCACAAAAAGGAGCCTTTAAGACATGCAGAACGGCAGTGCTGTTGAGTGCTCGCTCAAGATCCGTGTTGCCCCAGGGCTGTGCTCGAAAGAGCAGTCTAAGTGGCTCTGGGGTGGGGGGTGGGGGGTGTTGCATTAAGACTTTATAAGACTTTATATAAACAAATGAGATAATGACTGTTTACAGCATCAGTTATGTCTGGCCTTCTCACTCTGAAGCGCATTCAGTGGTGGAGGAACCACAACATGCTCCATCACTCAGCCAGGATCGTAATGTGTCGGTAAAGTAAACTAATTTGTTCTGGTCAAGCCTAAGAGGTGCATGCAACTGAAGACAAACTGATACCAATCAGATACTGATTGGTACTGACCTCAAGGGACCACTGCTGCGTTCTGGCTTGTGTTTGGGCAGGTTTTCAACTGAAGAAGATCAACACCGCCCTCTGCTGTTCGACTGATGTTAAGCCAACTAATTTTTGTAATTTACCAAAAGTAAAGCCCAAAGTAACTATGAAAGGTAAAGGTGCCTGTATTTGTCACTGTACAGCAAAATGTGTCCTTTAACCCATCTGTGGTAGTGAACACACACACTAGTGAACTAGGGGCAGTGAGTACACACACACACACCCCCCCAGAGTGGTGGGCAGCCAACTCCAGCGCCCGGGGAGTAGAGAGGGTAAAGGGCCTTGCTCAAGGGCCCAACAGTGGCAGCCTGCCAAGCCCAGGAATCGAACCCACAACCCTATTATCAATAGCCCGGCGCTCTAACCGCTGAGCCACCACTGCCCCTAAGGACCTGAAGACCTTTCAGGGACGTCTAGGCCTTCATATAAGGCCTGATAATTTCTTGATATTTAAATAATAATACATGTCTGTTTTATTTATTTTTTCATAAAGTGAAATGATGCTTAAACTCTACAAGCATTACACTATTTATGTCTTGTGTCTTTTTTAAGTTTTGACTTTGAAGTTTTGGCAACAGAAGGGTTAAATGTCTAAGCAACTTTGTCCAATCATGAGCTGTGTCTGAAAATGTGCCCTATTCACTGTCCCCCCACATGCGAAAATGTAGTTCACTATATAGAGAACTATTATAGGGAGCAGAATTCAGCAAGGTAGTGAGCGATTTAGGACAGGTCACGTAAACAATAATGAACCTCCTTCTTCCTCAGAGTAGCTGCCTGCAAATCTATAATCTTCAAACCAAACCACGTGATGGATTATGGTTATTCCACAAACACTTAGTGTTAGTTGTTTATACACCATATGCTACAATGCATTGTGGGATTGTTACAGTGCACTAAAAGTGCACTATATAGTGAATAAGGCACAGTTTCGGATACCTAGTGAGTCAGATTACTGCTGCATTCACATGCTAGTCTGAAGATCCTACTTCCCACATGTAAAGTCTGGGTTACGAGCACATCATGTTCAAGCACCTTGTTGTCAGAACGACATAAAAAATGGAGGCTAAAGTAATGTTAATAACTTGCCATGGATGAAACCATAAGTAGCACCTTTAGTGCAAAGTAGTACAGTTCATAATAAACTTCCCAAAGTTACATAGTGCAGTTAGCAGCGCTCTGAGCCTTCTAATGTTTCACCACAGCTGCACGGTTAAAAAATAATAGTCCCAAAGATGTGACCCGTATTTACCAAAATTATAGTGTGTGAACGCAGCAACATAACAACATAATGAGCGTATGTGAGCCAAAAGAGTTGGAAACAGAGAAAAACACACAGAACGAACACTGCATCCATGGCTGCAGCTCAGTAGCTGTAGTAGAGTAGTAGAGTTTTAACAGAAGTTCAGGAAAAAGATAACCTAAGGACTAAGCAAACAGCAATGAACTGCAATAATTTCTTTTGCCGTTTTGGAAATTAATAGCTTTTTAAAAGCCAAAATGAGCTAATCGCCGTCTGAGTAAAGCTAACTGTAAGTGTAGCAAGTCGTGTAAGCAGTGCTGGCTGAACTGGCTGAGCCACACGGCTGAACTGTCTGTTATAAGGTCGGTAGCTGCTAACGCTAAGTGGTTCTACTCTGGAACTATAGATGTTGAGTGCAATGCTGAAGATTTTCAGCCCTGGAGGATATGTGTGCTACAGTCTGATCACACAGATTGGATTTGGCAACTTGTGAAATCTGGACACAGTTTCGGTTTTAAGAAACTAATCTAATTTGCCCTGATTTGACCAGTAAATGTGCTGGATACACATTTGGGAACGCTGTGGGATGCCATTAGGAAACCCTAGAAGGAGTCTTTTCCCACGTGACTGTACTTCCAGCTTCCTGACACGGTTTAAACACCCATGAGCGGCTCATTCAGATCCCGTCCCGGGTTTACTGACTTTACTCCAGTTGATCATACGTCCATGAATGTCCACTGCACACTGTGTAGAGCCTTAAAGGAAAAGTTAGGTGATCAATTTAATTAACATGGTTAATCACTTAGTCCAGATACAGTCAATCAGCTAAGTCATGTTTGGATATCTTTTGGCTTTTGGTGCTTTAAATTAGAATGGGAGATGCAAGGCTAATGTGGCTAAGATATCTAATCTATCGAATAGGGTTTAATGAAACAGCATGGATAGACCACATTTCAGCATTTAACTCTTTCCTGATCGTGAGTTATATCTCGCTGTCCAATCACCAGTTTATAAAATCTGAAAACTGCCATATGAAGATGACAGCTTCATCTGAGCTTTGGTATGATTGCTTAGGAGTATCTGCAAGATACCAATGCATAGTCATAGTATCTGCAAGATATATAACAAGGGCCTAATATAAGAATGTGTTGCAGCCAGTGGCACAGGGAACATTTAACTGGTAGAGGGACGAATGGATTCAATGAAATACCATGGACTACTCCAGGAGGTTCAAGCTGAAGTGGCTCAGCGGTTAGAGCGCCGGGATATCGATAACAGGGTTGTGGGTTCGATTCCCAGGCTCGGCAAGCTGCCACTGTTGGGCCCTTGAGCTCCCCGGGCGCTGGAGTTGGCTGCCCACCGCTCTGGGTGTGTGTGTACTCACTGCCCCTAACACGTGTGTGTGTGTGAGTGTGTGTTCACTACCAGATGGGTTAAATGCGGAGGACACATTTTGCTGTACAGTGACAAATACGTGCACCAAATACGTGAAGGCTTTTCCATGGCTCTCACAGTCCTTTGACCTAAGCATGATTGAAAATCTGTGGATAGGCACGTGTGGCGGCCCACAAATCTCCCAGAACTAAAAGGAAGAATGGATAAAGTCTCCTAAAGAAGAACTGAGACTCTTAGCTGGCTGCAAAGAGCATTCACACACTGTGATACTTGCTTGTGATCTGAAATTGGAACGGCATATAGATTTTTATTTTTATAGACTTAAGGAAGTCATACCGTGTTCTATGCCAATGAAGATCTGGATGCATTTGAGCAGATTGAGAGATATTTTCAGGCTAATCTAATCCTGTGTTTGTTAGCAACGTTAGCCTAGCATCTCCAGTTCTAACCTAAAGAAGCACAGGTCAGATACCAAACATGTCTCGCCTGGTCGAGTGCATCTGCAGGGAGTGATAAATCAGATGAATTCCTTCAACATAAAGTAAAGAAACGCAAGGAGGTTGAGGCGTGGTTGCCAGATCGTGCTTTTGGGGGCGCACTTGTCATGAATCAAGCGCGTATCTCTGAACTCCCGTCACAGGCGCTCTCACTCAGCCCAGCAGACCAGCCGTGTGGGATGGGCACAGGCTTTCATCATCTCCTCATCATCTCCTCATCATCTCCTCAGCAAAACCCTCCGGATCTGTCCACTGCAGCTCTTCATGACTGAGTTCTCAGCGCGTCTGTGTCTTCCAGCCTCGGTGAATGTGTGCGCGGAACTTTTACGCACCTGTTAGCGGTTCAGCAGAGTTCCCCGGACAGCGGGCTGTGGCGCAGGCATGAATTCGACGGCGTTCAACGACACGGACGGGAGTTTGTTCTCCAACAGAAGCAGCGAGAACTTGCTGAACTGCTGCAACCTGTCGTCGGCCGTGACGAACAGCGGCTTGGTGAGCGCGACGCTGGACGAGCGCAGCACCTTCATCATGAGCGTGGTGCAGATCGCCGTGATGTGCGTCCTCGCGCTCACGGTGGTGTTCGGCATCTTCTTCTTAGGATGTAACCTCCTGATCAAATCGGAAGGAATGATCAACTTTCTGGTGACGGACAGGAGGTCCTCCAAGGACGTGGAAGCGGTCATCGTGGGCTCCTATTAATGCGTAAAAGCGCGCCGGCTCGTCCCCCCGTTCCTCCCGGTGGGGAGCCGCGTGGACGTTGACTTTTCAATGAACCTGTGCTCCTCATCCCCAGAAGCAGACGCGAAGAGTTAGACCAGTACAATGGTACCTTCTCCAAACAAACAAACAAACAAACAAACAAACAAAAAACAAGACAACCTTAAAACCTTTGACTCTATCCACGAAAACAGCAGATGGTCAATTCCAGCCACTTTCCCCTCCAGTCCACTGTTCTGGATTACGCTGCTTTGATGAAGGAAGCAAACCTCTGCTTTGTAAAGAACTTGCTTGTTTAAATGTGTAGAAGAACTGCATGGTGTCTAAAACAGTCTGGACAAGAAGTCCCTGCTAACGGTCAAATAAATGACCTTTCTGATGCAGGTCTACTGGTACACGTCTGTATTGTTCCAAAACAGATTGTATGATGGACTGAGCTCATAGTTTGCCTGTAACCTGTAAAATGACTTCATATGGTAACAAGCAGTTTAACTGGTTGTTGAGTTTAGTAACTCATATAATGCAACTGGTTGTTTCATTTAAAATGAGCATATTTGAGTTAAATAAGCCAATAAACTGCTTAGATACCAAATGATGTATTTTTCAAGTCATATTTTTTTTACTGTGCAATTATTTTAAATGAATTTTTAGCATAGTCTTCCCAACTCGAGTTATTCCATAAAGTTAAAATGATAGGTTATAGGTTACACAATGTGAACTGTAAAGGCTTAGCTTAGTTACTATGGTAACTATGCTAGTTTGGTACTAAGGCTGGTAAATATGTAGGCTCACTTAAATGAGCAAATTAATTATACACCCACAACTCTGTTTAAATCAAGGTCAGGTTTACAAATTGATACTTCATATTCAAATTCATACTTCATATGGTAAACAGCAACTGAACCGTTTTTTTTTCTAAAATAAACACAATATACCTAATCATGTATTTATTTATTTATTTATTTAAGCTTTACTTGGGTTGATTAAACCTAGTAAAAGTTGAAGCTGAACTCTGACAAAACACAATACATACATTCTTAAGTATCAAGGCAAACATCAGTATTTCTAATATTTGCGAAATATTTAGCTTTTCTGAAAACTTCAATTGTTTGAGTAAAACGGTGTTCAGAAATACATATTTGCTAAAACCTTTGTAGTGAAAAAACTAATACTGTATGTGGAAACAACCAGTTTCACTTGTATTATTACTGAAATAAACACATATTTAAGTGAGTTAAACCTAGTCTAATTTAGAATTTGAACCATATTTTACTGATTAAATTACTAAACAATTCTTCAGTACTGGATTCAAAATGAATATTTTTCGGATTATTTACTTTACTTTTACGAGAATCTGAGAATAGTTTAATAATAATTTGCATAAAACAGCAGTTCCTTCGAAGTTTAATATTTGCTAAAAACATTGTGATAAGGCACATGGTAAAAATGGTAACTTAAAACCTAATAATGTTTAAAAGAGTTAAATATATCCAGTTCAATTGCTTGTTACCGTTGTATACTGTTACAGTGTATTACGTTATTAAGTACACAAAACAGTGACTATGGATCATTTTTAATAAGTATTTTTACGATCTACGTTTCTCAAAGAAGCACTTGCATTCCAGTAGAAATCTCAGTGGTAACAGGTTTTTCAGTTGAGGACAGTTTTCATTGCAGAGCAAATGAATGCCCCGTTCTACTGCTGTGGAATACAACACGTTTCCCCCACAACTTGATTACTTAAATATTCCATTCTAAAGAAATGCTACAACACATACTGTATATGCAACATCATTTCAACATTGCTGTGTGCCTAAACCTCAAAAAATTAATATTAAAAGGGAAGGATGGTACAACATTAATAAGATATTTCTGAAAATGGTAAATATATTTGTATCAAGTGCTTTTCATGCATGTAGCATCGCAAACGTGCTGTACTGACTGTAGACGTCCAAATCAGATTTTTTTTATTTGTTTTTTAAAGATGGGAGGTTCACATAATACATTTGCCAGTGTTAAATCAGTGTTAAATAAACACTAAACATTAGAATTTCACACTCACAGTGTTAATTTAACACTAACAGTGTTGATATAGAAGCTTATCACGTTGATGCAAAAGTACTTCTGTATTTTACAGCAAGTATTTGCAGAAGACCAGAATCTGTAGCTCTGTAGATCACAAACAGACGGTCAGCGAGGTACACAGATGGTCAGTGCAGGTCTTTTCCATGAGGGTTTTGTGTGCTCTGTTTTTTTTAAGTTCAGGATTTATGCTGCTGCTTTTTTGTAGAAGCTGTAGAGTGGAGGATGTATAGTATTGTTAGGAAGCCCAGTGGAAACAGCATTACAGTAATTAACTCTGCTTGTGATGAACGCCTTGTCAAGGCCGAGAGGCCTGTTTTACAAATAGTGACAAATGAATGCAACTGCATCTGTGTTAGGTTACAACAACAACAACAAACAGAATCCTAAATAATGTTCCAGATGATGTGCTCAGCCCCAAATAAATGTGTAGCAACTGCACTTTATGACCTGTGTTATTTGTTATGTCGTTGAAGCATGTCGTTTGAAATGACCTTAACAATAGCACAGACTGTTATTGATGGACTGAAATGAGTTCATGTTTGAAATGAGCCCAAGAACTAATACCCCCCTAGGCTTTGATCTTAACAGTGAGTTAAATATGACTGTTGATTTTTCCTTGTATTTATCATCATTGAAGTCAGTGAGGCCATGGAAAGATCATGCAGTTGAAATAACATTAGTGGCCACGGCAACTGGCTAAATGCAATTATGTGTTCATGGTTGTCATAATTGATTGTCATCTCATGACTGACTATTGCGTCCTTTTCCTAGCTTATCCTACACGTGGATACTGTGTTATAAACGCCCAGGCGTTTGCAGGTGGCGTCTGTGGCCGTGAAACATAAGCATATTATAAGAATGTCATCAAACTGTTTGTCCTGGCTGCAGTTATTTACTGACTGTGATCCAAATGTAATAAGTAATCCAGAAGGCCTACATGCAGGTCAAGCGACCTCCATGTAGCTGTACAAATATCTGAGTCACTTTCGAAGCCTGGGACCAGCTCGCCAGCTGTCCGAGAGATGGCCTAAACACTGCGGAGAAGAGGCTACGAATGCGTCAGTGCACAGGGTTGAGCTGGGTCATCACCTGAAACTATACAAACACGTACATGAAAGCTAAAACATTTAGCACATTAGCCAAGTACTGGACTCTGTCTTGTAGCCTGTTTCACCTTTTCAGTTGTACTCATATTCAAGCCTGACTACTTTGGTTGTATAGATTTATTGACAGTAGTCAATTATAATAATAATTTCAATAATAAACCAATGATAATATATGTTGTGTCCAATATCTAGACTAGCAACTTTACCTCATCTGAATAAGTTCTACAATATCTTATTTATGTGAATATATCATTAATAAAAATAATCGAAATTAAAATCTAAAATTATTAGGTTGTGCAATTATCCAAGCTTATATCTCTCACTGTCCAATAACAAAACGTGTATGTTTAAAAATGGTCACTAGTACAGGAGAAGGCAAAAACATCCTTGACTTTAAATGGAAGTCAATGCAAAATAAGAGTTTATTAAGAGTGACTTAGAGCATTTCTATAGATCTGTCCGTCCAGAACTATTCAGACAGTGTACAGCAGAGCAGCGCCAGGGTCCAAACCATGGAGAAAACCAAAAACTGACAAAAGCGGAGATTTTCATCAGACAGCAAAAATATGTAGATTGATCAGGGGTGCTGCCAGGGCCCCATAAAAAGATATTACACTGGGCCCCACAACTTCCACCCCTAAAATGCCACCCCTGAGATCAGTTGAGCCCAAATTTACAGCTTTTTTTATAACATCACAAAGCAGCTTTCTAGAAATGTAGTTCTCGCTTTCTACTAACTGTGCTGAAATTGAGATTGCGGTGTATGAGGCTGTATGAGAGAATGATGGAAAACAGACAGGAAACCACACTAAAAAGCTTCTCAGCTACATGAGATTATTATATTGATATGAAATATGATTAAAAAAACAAGTTTACAAGTAAAAATTACAGACACTTAGCACTCGATAAAGAAAGAGCATTCGTCAGATAATCCAGTAATTAACCTAACATTTCAGTGTAGCCTGGGACTAACCTCGATCTGTTGTTTTTTTTTGGCTTCCTAACTGTAGGACTGATTTTCCAGATATGGATTAATCCAGGGCTTGGACTATATTGCAGAGTCACTGGTGATTACCATCTGTTTTTTATCTGAAATTAGCCTTAATCTAGGTCTGGGAAACTGGTCCATAGCCTGTTTCAGGAATTCAAACAACTTGTCTGCCATACAATCTTCATCCAGCCACACCAGAGCATATAAAAGATAACTGGATGAACAGAGTATACAAATGGCTGTTCCAGTATTTCCCTTTTTTCCTGGCCCATTAACTTTCTCTCTGGACTCACTTACGTAACCACAAGGCCTCTAAATGGCCGATGCTGACGCATGCCCCTACACGTAGCCACTGTGTTCAGATACAGGATGTAAAATGAATGGTTAAGTACATTATGAAAAAGACAGCAAGGAACATTTATAGCATGCATACAGATTTGTGCATCGGCCATGTCTCTGACCAGGTCTGTTTGGCCTACGGGTCAATTTTATACTGTAGATATTCTAGATATTGACCAAGATGAGGCCCAAACTTTTTATATCATCATCATTATTTTTGGATAACATGATGGTGAGTCTCAAGACAGTCTAACATGTCCAACAGGTTCTAACTACACTGTATTACCAAAAACTATGTGGACTTCTAATAAATGCATTCAGCTACGTTAAGTTGCACCCATTACTGACAGAGATACATACAGTTTGTCTAGTCCCTGTAGAGAAGTACTGCCAATAGAATAGAACTCTCTGGAGCAGATAAACATAAAACTGTTGGCACCATGCTGCATAATGCCAGGCACGGGCTAGAGGGGTACAAGGCCCCCCTAGCATCGAGATGTGAAGCAATGGAACTGTCCCTGTCTCTGGAATGATGGTGCACTAACACTCTTGTCCCTGAATGCAATCAGATCCTCACAGCAATGCTCCTAAATCTAGTAGAAAGCCGCCTTCTTCGCTGGACAGTAGAGACAGTTACTCCAACAAAAGCAGGTTGACCACTGATTTCAGAAGAAACAATGAATGAGCAAGTGTCCCAATATTTTTGTCCGTATAATTACTGGGTGAGGTACAAACTATACAAATTATTGAATTATTTTAGAAGTAATGATAGAAAGTTCTGACAGGCTTTGTAAATTACACCAAAATGCTTAAAAGGTTCTAGCTGTTAACATGTAAGGTATATACTCCTATTTTGTATAAATAAAGAGGGCATTCCAAGAGATTCCAATAGGTTCTAGCTAACTTACAAATGTGAGGTACAAACTCCAAAAAGCGTCCATCTTTCAGATTCTAGCTAATAAATAGGTAAGTGAGGTACTGTGTAATTATTTTACGTAAAGTGATCATTTTAATGATCTTTTTAAATTATACAATTATAAAGAAATGGCAAAAAGGTTCTAGTTACTACCTACAGTATATGGACAAAAGTATTGGGACACCTGCTCATTCATTATTTCTTCCAAAATCAAGAGTATTAAAGAGAGTTTATCCTGCTTTGTTGGAGTAACTGTGCCTAATTTACAGGAAAGGCTTTCTACTAGATTTTAGAGCATTGCTGTGAGGATTTGATTGCATTCAGTGACAAGAGTGTTAGTGAGGTCAGGGTGTTGGATGATCACCCCCCACCTCAACCCAAAGGAACTGGATTTGAACTGAATTTTCCATCTCTACGTAACACCCTCAAATAACTCTGGGTGGGGAGTTGGTCAGTTCACCTTTGTGTGCACTGTTCCATCCTCACTTGCTGGTTTTCATTCCATTGAAGTGATTATGCATCTCACTGCTCTTTCAGGAAAACCAACCTAGAGGCGACAAAATGAAAAGGCGTCAAACCAAATGCTTTCATATTGACTGCCACTCATAGCAGCATCTGAACGCAGTTCTCTGAAACACTGCCGCTTCAGGTCACAATACAATGGGTGTAATAACCAGTAAGCGCCAGAGTACTGAAGAAGCCAATTCTATTAAACGACTGCTGTGTTTTCCACAGAACTCGTTTGAATGCACATTATTATTTGCACGATGCCGAGTGTCTCTAGAGAAGTATTTAAAAGCAGTGGCTCATCATTTATTCATAGACAGTGGCATGCGAAGGTCTGGGCCTCCTCTGGTCAAAATGTCGGTTTCTGTGAATAGCTAAGCGAGTCAAAGATGACCTGATTTTCAAAAGGCCTCAAGTTTTAGACATTTCTTAAATATTTCAAGCAGGATTACTTTTTTTATTTCCATCTTTAACAGTAATAAAATAATAAAAAGGAAACAGGTCAGGAAGTTCAGGCTTGTTTAGATGTTCCCTTAAAAACGTCTGAATTTCGTGGTGAGGATGCAGGAATGGTGCTGATTTTTTGTAAATGTCATATTTAGACACAGTTTAACAGCGCACCACTACTCCAGAGTCTTCCTAAAAGTCTTTTGCAGACAAACAGGGGTTTTAATCTGCCTTTCTAGCAATTGTACAAGCAGTTTTCTCTGAAGACTTATTTTTGGTCTTCCAGACCACACTGAAAACCTGCATCATTTTTGTTATTTCTCAGTGACATTACTTACTGCCCACAAACTGAGAAAACTGCAACCTGAAACCACTCTGCTAGCTTTCTCCTGCTTTGGCACCAGTTAGTTTAATTTTCAATAGACATTAGCTGCTTAGAGAAAGCAAAGGCTACTGCTCAGAAGGGGTCAAAGTATTTATAAAGGTTTGAAATTTGCATTACCCTATTTTCCTAATAATGACTGTGAACAGGCCATAGCCCTAACAAGCTGATGAAGGTCTGAGACCTTGACTATTACATGCCGCTGTACATGATGCAATTAGTTTCTAGAAAAAAACAACAAAAAAAAACAATGAAATCAAACTGAAAACCATGTTGTAATACCAGTTTATTTATATTAGACTTGATGTCATACATTAATACATTAAAGCAGTCCCTGATTCTGCATATCTATGTCAGAATATGGCATGATGCTCAATGTGGGGAATGACTAGATCAGTGTTTTTCATCCCTGAGTGTTCCAGTGCCATCATACTGACTATAAAGTTAAGACAAATAAAAACAATAAACCACAGCAGATAAAATTATTGCATATCTGACCATAAACAAAACATTACTTGGAGTGGTTAGAGAAAAAAAAAAAAAAAACACAACACAAAACCTTCCCCCCCAAACCTCCCAAAATGTCTTGATCAACCAATAAATATTTGATGCAATAAGTGATGTAAGCTTATGCCTTGCCAATTAGCACTGTGCACCCTGCCCACTTAAATGATCCCACACTTGCCTCGAACCATGTCAAACTCAAATTGTCTTGCATATGTGGTTTCTGATACTCTGCTATACTGTTATCAATACAAATAGACAAACATACAGAAAATTAAATGCTACCTCAGATATCAGAGAGCTAAAACAAATCAACTCCAGTGCACTCCTGACACAAATCTATACTGAGACAGCAAACACTGGGATGTGATATTAGCTGTATTTCTTCTTCTAAGGGTAGTGTTTAAATAGTTTGAATGCCACTGTACATCTTTCAAAGGCCATTTAAAGAAGTGCTTAAATTAAAGACAGCTAATTTGAAAGCTTTAGTAGGGTTTAAAGAAGAAATATCAGATTATTGCCAATATTATGATGAATATTGATCAAAAAGGTTTTTTAATATTGGTTTATGCTTTGGCTTGTCAGCATCAATCTTTCTAGATAACAGTAGGTCACAGTATCAGAAACAACATGTGATTAATGGCAACAGTTTACAGTCCCATACATTCTAGATATTAATCAGTTAAGTGTGAGACAGTGTAGTGCTGTGTAATTATTTTTCACCTACAAAAAAACTAAACAAAACAAAAAACTCAATCTGGGCTGTAAATCATCATGTAAATTGTTCTACTGGGTCTTTAATGTTCACTGATTTCTTGCTTAAACATCTGACAATCACTAGAACCTCCATAGTATTCCAGTGCAGATTTGTTGTTGTTTAGTTTAGTAGCATTATGTTAACAAACATAATATTCAGTAATTTGGAGTTTGTACCTTATAAATGTATTCATAGAGAAAGTATTCAGACCCCTTTTATTGTTGAATACTTCAGCATGTTGTGGATTGGAATGGATATGATGCCATGTTATCAATCTTCACCAAATGACAGGAGTTGAATTAGAAAATAAAATCTCTTATTCACAAACGTATTCAGACATTTTGCTGTGGCACACCTAATTGTGGTCAGGTGCATCATTTTTGCTTTAATTATCCTTGATGTGTGTCTAGAGTTTCAGCCTTAACCATCAACACAACAACGAGCCGAAGCCTACAGACAAAACACAGCACATTTTTTACCCCTGGGATTGTTCACTCTGAGAGTTCGGCACGTTTGTTCAAGCATGAGAGGTGTTTTCAAGCCTGGCTCTCTGGAAATTGGTGGTCTGGGGTTCGCTTCAAGCGGACTCTGGGGCGTGGAGTATATCCGCTCCCGGTGCCACGTGTGGGGTTACATGATTGGTTCATATAGTTATATGACTGCTTTGACTGCTATGGCTAAAATGACTAATGGGATAAACTGCCCAAAATTCAGGTGAATTCAATGAAGACTTACAGCTGTATTAGCCACCAAAGGGGTTTCTATACAGAACTGAATAAAGGGTCTGAATACTTTTGTAAATATGTATTATGGGTGATTAAGTGTAGACTGGGGTAAAAGTGGCGTCTATATAAAAATACATAACACAAGTGTGCAACAAATAAAGGGGTCTGGATACTATACAGAAAAAAAATAGAACTTAAGGGAGAGTAAAACAAACAAAAAGAAAGGTTTTATCAAACAATTATATTGAGATGAAAGGAATAACTGTGTAAATGTGTTTTTTTGCTGAACTATTCCTTTAAGTACAGAATGCAGTCTGTGAGGGTTTGAGGCACTATGGAAGATGTGATTATACAGCTGGTGTGAAAGTGATGGAGTCTCCCACAGGCATACACTTCCCACTACCAGCAAAAGCACTGTTCCTCATTATATCACATTACATACATGCAGTCTCTCAGCTTTCTTCCAAGGTAAAGGACACACAGATTAGAGGCCTGTGTTTTGTAAGCGTGGATTTTATATGCTTTTTCCTTTAGTTATTTAGATGCGAAAGCACACAAGGTTCATGTAAATTGTGCCAGATGCAGTATCTGGAAACAACAGATACAGGAGAAGGGAGCTTGCAAAACACACAAACACACGCACACGCACACGCATGCGCACACGCACACGCACACACGCGCGCACACACAGACACACACATCACTGACAGTGTTTGTGGGAGGAAAAAAACATTAGTAAGTCCCAGAGTGAACTGAGGAAACAGGGCAGTGCATTAGCGTCAACTACAATGAGTCGCTACAGGGCCTGCTAATCTAGTTTCGAACAAAAAGTAATCAAGCCCTGCTGGAGTCAAATAATTAAAGAAATACATTAAACAAATCTGTGTTCATCACTTTTTTTATGGTCATTGTATTATGAAGCTCAACATCTGCATCTTTGTGCCTTTAATAAAGCACAGTCATAAAAGGCCATGGTTCTCTGCCAAGCAGATGCATTAAAATGCACATTTCATTAATCCTAAAGCAGTTAAGTTGTGGCTATGTTGATGCACTGGCAACCCAATGATGGCCCCGATCAAAGGCCAAAAAGCACACTCTAATGCTTCACCATTGTGGTGGCAAAACATTAGCGCTGCATCAATGAATTAAAAGAGAGCAGAGCTCTTTTCAAAAACAAACACAATTAGTTGATGAAGAAATCTAAGTTTCTACTAACGTGGTTTCACCCAGAACATTGTAGTTGAGCTGCCTAGTTTAGAGAAATTATGCTTATGCGTTTCATAAACTTATCAAACTTGTGCGCTATTTAAAATGTGCTGGAGTTTTAGAATTCTAAGTTGTGGTAAATGTAACAAGATTTCAACTAAAGATGTCCCGATCTGATCCAGTGACTCAGGATCAGGGGCCAATCCAGGCCTTTTTTTAATTGGCTTTTAAGGTTCCGATCCACTTACTTTTGCTGTAGCAGAGTGCCATGTAGGCACCATTAATAGACAAGATCCTCAGCTGCTACAGACAAACTTATTTTTTCAAAAACATTTTCTGGTCTGTCTGTAGTATTTTGTTAAGGTTATTAGTCTGATGATGCAAGTTTGATACTCGGCAGTGTATTGTTATCAACTTCATAATTCAAAGGATCCAGTGACCTTCAGGAGAAGAATGTACATAGAACGTACATTCTTAGTTTTTTTTTATGTCACCAATTGATGCCACCAATGGCATCAATTGTCAAAATTGTTCCTGCTCATTATTGCAAGGGGGGTGGGGGTTGGGCTGAACCGGCTTGGGCGGTTGTTGGTTACTGTTACATGACAAAATTGATAAAATTAACACTTTTGCTTTTTACAACTTACAACTTTACAAATGTTAAATACTACATCAAACTATGATTTAAAAAAAAAAGTGTGGAAAGTTGACTTTTCTCATTATATGGGCCTTTCATTATACGCTGCTCTGCTGTCGAGAACTGACAGATCTGCTCTATAGGCTCTGCTGTCAAAACATTATTACATAACAGCATTGTGCTTTAACACTGTAAAAAAATAAGGCTTGTTCCATTCAACAAAACAGTTCACCTATACATTAGATTCTTTTTTCGAATTACTCAAACACTGCTGATGATGGTGTCAGGAAGCTGAAGTTGCATTTGCATTTTAGGTAAGATACCAGATGACCGTCAGCGCAGCCACTATGCCGTTGAGAATGGCCATGCTGTAGCCCATGTGAAAGGAGTGGCCCGTCATCTTTCTGCAAAACAGAAAGACACACGCGTTTAATTAATTCATCAAACCAATAGCCTCCATCTCACTTACCCTGTGAGCAGTTTTATACCGCTCAATAGACCTGCTGCATTGTGTGGCACCTGAGCCTGATGTATGGAGTCGTTCACTCAATATGTCTGCCTAACTACATGGTGTCTGAGTGCAGGATAGGGAATTAAACAGCGTGAGGAACAAGCTGAACTCATTCTAGGAACAATGTATAGAGCACGGGTTTATGTATCGATCCCATCAGCTGGCTATAGCTGTGCGAGTTGAGCAGTGTATTCAGTGGCCTGTAAACCGTGAGTAGAAGATCATAAAAACACCATTATGAAGCATCCTGGTGTCCCATGATACCACTTTGAGTCTTGATAATGGGCAATCTGGCTAATGCTTTTAGAAGAGCAGGCTTCGCTCTCGAAGGCGGTCTGTTAGATCTATAAAACTGAGTCTGGATATTAGTGCCATGATCAAAGGCTTTCTCTAATGTGCTTTCTTTTTCGTCTAATTTAGCGGTCTCCAGTTCCAAATTTTCTAAGTCTGTCTCTGTATAGCACGGCACCATCCCTACCCTGAGAGGGTGAGGACTGCGAACACAACGTGACCAACAATTTGTTTAGAATACATTGAAAAGATTTTCCACACCTGTGTCTGAGTGACCTGAGGCTTACTACTAATCACAGGTACTAACTAAAGCTGTATCAAAACAAGAGTGTGTACTGTATACATAAACAAGAACAATACAGACTTCATATAAACTCAACCAACACTGCAACACCGTCACGGAAATATGCATCTATCTGAGACAGGCATAACTTTTCCCAGCAGTACAGCCCATATAACTAGGTGATAATAACAATTTATAACAACATAACAATATAAAAAATATCACCAGTAAGCAACACAGGGGGTGGGGGCTTCTCAGTCTTCTCAAAATGGGCTATGCTCATCCATGCCTCCAATCTTAATGCATAGCTTGGTGTAGTGTTGGTATAGTGGGTGTTTATTGCTACAGCAATAGTGTAAGGGATCCTAACACCTAATGTTACTAGGGCTGCCACAATTATTGAGAGCCAACACATCATTTTAACATTTTTTTCTTTTTTCTTTTTAAATTACTTAGGTTTTAGGACTAAAACACTTTTACCACAGTTTAAATAACAAATGCTTTTCCTCATTACTACTACATAACTGATCAGCCGGTCAGCCGTTTCCGGCTCCAATCTAGTCTACTCCACTCAAAGCTGAACCTGAAATTAGCATGAAACAAAAAAGGCAAAGGACAGTTTTAAAAGCATACCACAGCAGCAGTCGTGTGATGCACAAGCACAGATATGAAAACAGCAGATATGAACTAGTAAACCAGTGACTTTGGCATTGCCCCCGCTGGCCTGCTCTGAGTCTAGTACTGCATTCTTGATGCACTGTGAAGTAGTGAACTCAATCACTCAATAAGCATCTGGATACTTTTGGATGTAGAGAATATCTGCAGTACCAATAAATCTTAATTCTTAATTCTGGCTAAACTTCAGAGTACAGCTTTTCTGGTCTTGGAGCCCATTTACCCGTTGCAATCTGACACATTCACTTCAATTTTAAAAGCTTGTTAATTAGCTGACTGGTTGGATCAGGGTTGTTGAGAGCAAGTGAAACACTAAAAACATGCATGGAAGAGGGTGCTGCAAGACCAGGGATGAGACCCACAGATTTGCAGAGACAGACCACAAAAACAACAGAGACACTGTTTGTAGGGTCTCTGATCTTTTCGATCTACCAGCCAAGCAGCAAAGCTAAAAAGTATCACTGCCCCATTGGAAATAAGGCTGAATGTGTTCTTCCAGATGTTCATGGAACAGATGGCACATGGCATAATTTATCTCAAGCCACAGGTGCTTTGTAGACTACTACCCCCCCTACGCCCTCCCACTCCCCTTGGGAGCCTTCAAAGGCTTACATAATGAACCCAACACACCACAAAGAACTCTATGGCAAGTTCGCAATAAGAAATAAAAGACCCAAGGACTACAGGCTGTGGACTACTTAAGTCACTTCGGGATAACTCCTACAGTTTGGGCTATTTTCTGCACAGTGCACACGATATGTGCCAGGGTGTATGAATAGCAAACCAAGAAGTCATAGATATCTGAACGGCTAAATGCCCAATTAGACAGTGGGGGGGGGAAAGTATGGTTCACTGCCTAACTGGATCGGCCAGGACTGTACCTAATGCATGTCTTGAATTCCTGCGTTGTTTCTTGGGTCAGCCTAAGGGCATTTTCTGTGCTAAATGGCCATATTGTTCAAGGTCTTCTCTCACATTTATGTTACAGAACTGTGCTATTTCCAAGAAAAAAAAACATGCTCTGATAATGCGCCATTCGCCTGACTTATTTTTATATAGCTGACACAAAGCAAACAAATAAAGAATTCAATTTATGAACACAGTGGTCAAAGAGTAACCTTGACTGGGAACAGTACCAGGCAGAACGGAACACAGATTATTAGAAGGACTCAAGGTCTTCTATGATAAAATAGAAGGTTTCGTTTGAAAAGAAGATCTACTGGAAAAACACTGCATAAATGACATTTCATTCAACAGTAATTAAACCGCAGTGTGCCTGATCTTAAAAGACAGGAAGATTCCCACTGAACTACAGAGAAAGAGAAGTGGTTTCTATGGAAACAAAGTCAGAGGCCTATTAAAATCTAATACCACAGCTCCAAGACAACAAAACGAATAACTCCCCTAATGCCTCCCATCTGCTTTATAAAAGCACTGGGGACCAAATCTAAACGCATAATTGCTACAAAATCAATAAGACAAAAACAAACAGATGTGTGAAGACAGTGATTCTTCACCAAGACGAATCTTCTCAGTTCTGCACTCAGAACTGTGCCCTCTTTGGCTCTCTGCCCAGGCTTCAGATTCAAGACAGGCGCACCACTACGCTGGGACATCTGCGTGGCTGTATGCTGGAGTAAGAGAACAGGCGGGCGCAGTCAGGGTCAGTCGATAGACACCCATCCGGCCAGTAGCTGGTCGATAGGCTGTTATCGCTCCAAGCTGTGTGCGAAGGCCGTGTTGGGCTAGACACAGGAGGAGCGGTGGTGTGTGATTAGATAACCACCTCGCACGGCGACAGAGTGACCCTGCAGTTTATCACTAGCCCCCAAGACATGATCAATGATGTTCTACCCTGTCAGCCAATCGGGAGAAGGCTGATGGGCTTAGGGCAAAGCAGAGAACACATTTTCTCCCACATGGGTGCATGCCTGCGATCCATGGACCAATGATGCTGCATGCTGCTTGTTTGCTGCATGAATTATGCCACGGTGGTTATAACACAATCCTGAGGGAAAAACCTGCCCAAAACCCATGTTACATGGGCTTGAACATGTGTAACCCCTTGACCTCTAGGGTTAATGCTCAGTTACTAATCTGAAGACATGGTGTTTAGTAATTACTCTGTATTTTGTTAAACATTACACGTTTGGGCACCCCTGGTTAAAATGTATGTAACTGAAGGAGTAGAAGATGAACTGGTCTCTAAAAGGCAGAACATTGAATGAAACATCAGGATAAATGAGTGCATTACTTTTGTTTTGTACCATTTTAGAGTGCAAGGAAGTCCCATTCAAACATTTAGGCACTCCAAAAGATCTGAGTTGAATTAACTTCTTACATTACCTGGAAAGGTCCGAAAACACTCTGACATATCAAACCTTGTGCCAAAAACCAGCAGCCATGGGCTCTTCTAAGCAGCTGCCTGACACTATGAATAATTCAAATCATGGATGCTGACAAAGGTTTATATGCATTGTCAGGTAGCTGTAACTAAGAAATTGAAGTTATCGGAAAGTTCCAGCCATCTTAAAAGAAGACCCATCTGAGAACTGTCTTTGCATATTCCTTACACTCTATTGCTACACAGCAGCACTAAACAAAACAGCAGGAGTAAGGAGGAGTGAGTGAAACAGGAAAAAATAGATTTACTTTACTTCCCTTTACTTTAGTTCTGGGTGTACAGCCAGGCAACAATCCCACAGAATGCTAACAGTGGATTATTGGACATAGAAACAAAAGACTAAGTAAAGTTCCTGGCTGGTGTACTGTAATGCCCTTCTGGTTGGATGCTCGTATAAATCGTTAAACAAGCTCCATCTGTTTCAGAATGCAGCAGTTACAGTGCTCAGCAGAGCTCGAAAATTCCACCCTATTACTCCTATTCACCCATCCCTACACTAGTTACCTGTTGAAGTGCACATTGATTATAAAATACTACTACTGACAAAACTCTCAATGGATTGGCCCCACAGTATCTTAGTGATCTCACTGAACTCTACAACCTTGGTCAATATTGATACTTTCTTCATTATAGGATTCAGATTTTTTTTGTTGGAGATGTGGAAACTCTTTTGTACCAAGTACACCTGGTCAAGCCAGACGAATTTTGAAAACAAAATGCTGTGAACTGATAAAGTCAAAATAGAACTGATCACAAACAGCAAAGAAAAAACTTTAAACTCAAGGTGGTTTCTTCTTCCCTGAACTTCACATTTCCCCTTAAATAATGCAGCAGTGACATTCTGCTGTTGAAATGTACACAATGTAACTGCAACATCATTTAAAGTGGAATGGACAGTTCGAATTAGAAGCCAACATTAGCTTTTGTTTTGGCTGCTACCTGGTAACGCCACCACACTTATCAGTTAAAATAAAGCTGCTTTGTTTTACTTACCGAAATAATGTCACAAATTAACTTGGGGTAGTTTTTGAAAAGCAGCTAAGGATCATGTCTATTAATGGCACCTAGAGCACACCGGATGGCACTCTACTACAGTAAACGAATCGAAACCTTAAAAGTTAATACCCGATCCATTAAAAATGCCTCGGTGTGACTTGTATTTATTTGAGTCACTGGATAAGAAGGGACATCCCCCACACCTTAAAACCCCCATGGATGGCCTGAAGAGAGATAGACTGGAGTTTTCTGATTGGTCCTCACAGTTCCCTGATCTAAACAACATAGAAAATTAGTGAATAGAACTTACACAAGCTGTGCAACAAGACCAGAACTACAGACTTTCTGCAAAGAGGGTGGGGAAATGTATCACCTACAAGAACTGAAAGACTTTTAACTGCTGTAACGCTGTAAGTACACACTAATCTGTAATACCTTTGCAGATGGCATAGTGCTAATTTAGATTTTGAAAAACAAAAGTGAATTTAAATTTAAATTTGCTGAAAATATTTAATTGTTTTATAAAAGTATGGAACTGTTTTACATGTTTGAGCCATAGCAGAAGCTGTGTTCACTACTTCCTAATGTAAAAAAATGTCTCATTTGTCCAAACCTTTGCAAAACACTGTATTTATCAGGAACAGATGAGGTTAAAGTGAGACGTGATCTACTCAATCAGAACCACACGTTTTGTTCCACCGTAACTGGGGCAACACTGATGCAGGTCATCAAAGAGTGCCGTCGCTGCGGCTGTTGCCCCGCACCATTTTTCCAACTCATCTATCAGGGCTCTCAGAACTTTCCTAATGCTGTAGCATTCTCTCCCCATCCCATTCGATACTGGTCCTTCTCCATCTGTCATAATTCAGCCAGTAAACAAGACCATATTTCAGCGCTCTGGTCAGTTGTGAAAGGGTCAAGTGATGCTCCCGTTGAATGCTAAGCTCGAAGCTCAGTCAGGCACAGTGCTTAATGGCATGTTAAATGAGCCCTAAGTGTTTCCCTCGTTTCCTAGTCTCGGCTCCAGTGTTTATTTGCCTCTCTGGTGGCACGAGATACCTCTGGCTGGCAAAGATGGCAGGTGGGGCACAGGAGTTCATCCCTGATGAAGTCCCTCAAACTGCTGCTGCCTAGTTGTTTATTCTTGATATTAAAATGCTTATTTATACCATTTAGAAACAAACTGTGTTAGGAATCTGGTCTTTATCCCAAAGTAGTAACAAGGGGGATGTGTTGTAATTAGAGCTGTGTGTTATCTAAACATAACGCAGGCCAGAAATGTGCAATATGACAATATTTTATTGTACTAAATGTTGTTGGTGATAAACAGAATATTGTAGAAATCATCAGTATTGACCAACTTCATGATTTTAATTACAGGGAGCATTGTTAGTCCTGCTTAATTGGCTGTAGTGAATAAAAATTACTGCAATCCATTTTGTATATCACCCATTTCTAGTACAGGCAGCTTGTCTACTAGACATGGGCAACAGGACAATCAGATATCGGTGATGATTGACAGTTTACAAGGACACTACTTAAGAGGTGGTAATTACAATGTTAGGAAAGAGAAATGATGGAGAAATAGAGATGATTTTTGAATAGCTTACAAAGTAATATTAAATGGTATGTACAAGTAAATATTGATTGCCTTAACCTATTAAAACAGTCAATTATAATATTAGCAGAGTGCACTTGCTTGCATAGACTAAATGTAAAGATTTTTAAAATATTGTTTTATTGAATACATGCCTACTATAACAGTAAATTGTAGTATTATTATTTACAGTGTCTCCTGGGGCAAAAATCAAGTATCCCTTCATTAAATAACTTGACTAAAGACTCCTTTCCAACTTTGCCACCCCTTTGCGTTCTCTCTCAACGTCTTCATGTCCTAGGAAAGCTTTTGAGGCCGAGGTGGAAAAGGCGCTCAGCCATGTTTGAAGGAGCTTGAAGCATCACTAAATCCCACCAGGTCAATTTTGTGGAGATTTTGAATGTTCGGCTGGGCTCTAGTATTGGGGTTGCATGATGGAAACCAATTACAGGAAAATTGCTTTTCTGTTCTCGTCGCAGCCCCCCCTGTGAGCTCCCGCCCGAGCAGGTCCGACTGGCATGAAGAAACAAGACTAATGTTCTATTTTACCAGCTGACATGCAGCCTGTGAGCTTACAGCTAACAGCGAAATGAGAAAAATGGCTGAATAACTCCCAAATCTGGGGAACCGTCACGACAGCATATTACAACACCCCTCTAGTCCCTATCTCAGCTATTACACTGATGCTGTGCAGTGCTATCTATTCTGGAAAAATGGAGTTATTCGCACAGCTAGTCACAGATCAATGCCGACCAGGAGTAAAAAGACCTGAATACATTACAGACTAGGAGGAAAGTAAGCAGACTTCCTGAATTCTGCCTCAATCCATATGTCGCACTGTTTGACATGACTTTTCAATTCTAGCAGACAGCATGAATTGTAGGCAGAATTTTGAGACAAATTGGTATGGACCTGGTTTAATGAGTCATTTGAATATTCAAATATAGGTTGTAGGGGAAGGTGAGGTGTTAGGTGAACTAAATTTACCTGAGTTTTGCTGGAGAAAGTGGGGTAGGAGGAAACATCCCAGGCTCAAAGGAGTCAAAGTAGGTAAGAGTCCAGGAGAAGCTGCAACACAGCACTCCAGCCACGGAAGAAAGTACCAGCATACTCCAAAAGCCTGGAAACAGAATGTAGCACAAATGTTTGCCTCCAGCAGACTGGCAACCTCAATGACTATACATAACAAACTTGTGTTTTGGACATACCTAGAAGTCTTACTTCTGCTCCATCATCTGTGGTAATTCTTTCAGCTCGTAGATCTGGAGATAAAAGAAAGCACATAATTTGATGAAGTACATAAGTTAGATTTTGTGAACTTCTCCCACACATACTAAACCTGTTCATTTAATGACAAACTGAATGAGGTGTGCTTACAGGAACAGTTCTGCAAAAAGTCAAAGTAACATGATTTATCACCAGATGCAATCAATCAGCCAGTGCATGTTTAATATATCTTTAGGTTGGAACTGGAGATGCTAGGCAAACAATGCTAACAAAGACTGAACTCAGACTATCACTAATCTCGCCTCTGCAAATACATGCTTAAAAAGTTTATTGACCTGCTCAAACCCTATCCAGATCTTCATTTGCTTCACACAGACAAACCGATGTGGTTTAGATCATAGTATGACTCCACTCCACATAACTCAAAGATGGGGTAGTGATTCTGAGTAACCAGAACCACTTTTACCTCAGCCCAACACTGTACATATTGCAGTTCAGTGGGAAAGCAAAGTAGTACTACAAGGCGGACAGCATGCAAATTATGTAGTCCCAATTCGATCATAAATCTGAAGGTGTTTCGGCATGCTTTTACCATATCTATTTATAGATATTTATATCTGGAGAATTTGTTAATACTTTTGTTTTTTAAACAAACAAAAAAAAGTTTATCATAACTTTAAGGATATGATATTGGTGACAGTCTAAGTCCAGAGTTCATTAATTGTTACCCTTGCATTTTAACATGTCTTGGCTGATCGATTGCATCTAGGGTCAGCGATAAATCTTCACTGAATTTTTCACCAAACTGTGCCAATATATCATAGCCCAGCACTAGAACAGGGCATTAAAAGGTTATTAGAAGGTTGAATAATGGATGATGGACCTGACACTAATGTTTTGTTTAAACGGGGTGATCTACAATTCTAAATGTACAGTTAACATTGCTGGATTAAATAAAAGCACTGAAATCAAACATGGGGTGGAAAAGATTTGATTATACAGATTTGACAGCATGAATTACCCATAAAAAATAAATATGGTTTGACGGCATAAATGAGAATTTCATTTGAGATTAACCACAGAGAACAGTTGTGTAGTTTATGTCCCAAAAACATACTAATATAGAAATATTAATAAAAAAATTTTTTTACCCAACTTAAAACAAGCGATTTTGCAGCTCAGTTTTTATATTTGAACTGTAATGACACATTACCAAACATAAACATTGGCTAGATGTGGTCTGAAGGTTAGAAGCCACTTTTGAACCACTACTTTTAAAAGGCCACTTTTTTTTGATCCCCTAAACTGACAGGACGCGACTGAAGTGCCTTTGAGCAAGACACCTAACCCCTAACTGTTCTACGGGCAGCTAGGAATGACCATCACTCTGGGCACATGTGCTCACTCTCCCCTAGTGTGTGTATGTATATGAGTGTTCACAGCATGGATAGGTTAAAGGATTCCTATTTATGCAACACAAACGGTGACTCAGTGGTTCTTCTCCCTTAACAGTGTTTGTACACTACATCATTTCCAGCACATTAAAGCTGGAAACTAGCACTAAATGACCACAACTGGACATTACATAGTCATCTCTGAACCTTAGTAAAACCAACAAAGCAGCAGCCCAGTGTGACCAATGAGATCCAGCACAAGCGAGCTAGCCAACACTGTAATAAAGAGGCATGTTCAATATTCAGCACCACAAACACAGCTGATGTCCTGCATGTAAACAGAACGGTGGTGGAGGTCGCAGGTACTCTTCGCCCCCAGGCAAACTGAAACAGGTAGACTGAAACGCAAAACCCATTAGTTAGCCGACTAGGCTGGCTAGTTAGGTGACATACCTTTCAAAATGATATACAGAAAGGAGACGAGAACTGCAATGAAGGAGAAAACGAAAATGCAGCACAGCATAGAACAGATACGGGCTGGCCACTGGCCGTCTCTCCAGCGTCTCTGCTGCTGTGGAGACACGAGTCGAGGTCGGGTCTTCATGCTGCTGCTCTCGCTGGAAGACGCGTTTATCGTGTTGCCGGCTCTACTGGCATGGTTATCTTCGTCTTCATCGCCCGAAAATGCGTCAGGCGCTTTAAAGACCCCCGGCATGCTGCAGAAACGCGACCGGTTATCAGCCCTAACCTCAAACTGTACGCTGTTAGCTAGCTAGCTATCAGGCTAAGCTAGCTAGCTCGTCCACTCTTGTCAGTCCTGCTTACCGAGTTCAAACTTACTAACCGCTGTTTGCAACAACCGCTTTAAACCAGTATAGCATTATCCATGTTTTATATGTGTGCACTCACATAAACCTGTTAAAACAGCGTAATGTAACAAAACTAGAAAAAAGACGACTTTCAAATCCTAGCGAGGTAGCTAACGCTAGCTATTTTCAAAACATCGCGGTTCAGGCTTCCGCGAAAAATGCCCCGCCCATCGCAGTTTTGTCCAATCCAGATGGCGCGGCGTCGTATCTCAAGCACGTGATTGCGTGAAATTTGTGTCAATCAAACTGGGTGTGAACCTACGCTCCGCAACAGTTTCGTGACACTCGAGAGGGTAATGGGGGTGATGGCCACAGACGTTGTGCAACATCCTTTCAGACGAGTTTGCTCACGTCGGGTAAAGCGTGTAATGGACCTGAAAGTTTATTAACTCGTCTGAAACTTACATGTCGCATTTGGAACGATTACATTAGTAACTGGGCAGCTCCTTTAGCGACAGACTGCTTCACCCCAAGTGTGTGAAGGAGCGGTATCGCAGGTCCTTCCTTCCTGCTGCCGTCAGACTACACAACCAGCACTGCTCCCAGCGGACCACATACACACACACTTAACTACACACACATGTTCATGTTCAGGGAATACTATGTGCAATATCCCACCCCCATGTGCAATTAAGAGTCTTTTGCTGTAGATAATATTGTTTATTGCTTTTTTAATTCTTATTTATATTGTGTATATAGTGTAAATTATTTATCCAAATTTTTGTAACTGAGTGTCCTGCTATCCCTTTCTGCTGTTACACTGTGAATTTCCCCACTGTGGGACTAATAAAGGACTATCTTATCTTATCTAGTATATTAGAATATTAGTAAGATGTAAAGGAAACATACAGTTAAATAAGGAGAGAGTGTCTCTTCATTCAAACAACAACCCCAAATTACCCAACAGAGCTATTAAACTCCCCAAACTGTTAAGGAACAGTCTTGACTCTTATATTTACACTCCCAGAAATGTTACATGCACCCAGCCCACCAGCCAAAGCCTTCTGAGGCTAAATGCAATGGCTATGGAAGAGGCGCTACAAAGACTACTAGCTGACGCTAGGCCGAACAGACTGAAAGTTCAACCTCTTCAGTTACCTAACAGCACACTATCCAGTCAGACTAGCAATAATCTATATTCTTGCTATGACTGGCCTAAACCAGCCAATTATTTCTATTTATCTTTTCACATGTCCACCCTAAAATGAAAAACAGCATGTTTCATTCTGAGGGTTTGTCGAATCCCGGTCATGCTGCTAGCCTTGGGCAGCCAGGGCCCAAAGAGAGCACAATTGGCCTTGCTCTCGTCAGGGTGGGTAGGTGGTGCTCTCTCCCTACATCCCTCCAGTGCGGTGTTGGCCGCCACTGGTGTCTGCTGGCCAGTGCATCGGAGCCGGGTGTGCGGTGCTTCCCTCCAGGCGTGTTGCTTGCCCTGTGATGTTGCATCAGCAGCAGTTCGGAAAAGAGGTGTTGGCTGGCTGCACACGTGTCGGATGAGGCGTGTGTTGGTCTTCTGTCTCACGTGTGTCGGTAGCATTGTATGCGATAGGGGAGAATACGTACAGGCTGGGTGATTGGCGATCCAAATTGAGGAGAAAATGGGTAAATAAATCTTAGAAAAAAAATTATTATTATTCATAATAATAATAATACAAAAAAATAACAGGGTTGTAACTAAGTTGGTAGAGACACATCTGAGCATTTTCACCCCAACCAAAGTCACATACTTATTATTTTTACTTGAAATACTGAACAACTGCAATCTAGTACATAATTGTACATCGCTTGCCGGTTTGGCAGTGCGAACAGTCCACGCATTTCGTTACGTGACACTGGAGAGGGTAATGGGGCTGATGGCCACAGACGTTGTGCAACATCCTTTCAGACGAGTTTGCTCACGTTGGGTAAAGCGTGTAATGGACCTGAAAGTTTATTAACTCGTCTGAAACTTACATATCGCATTTGGAACGATTACATTAGTAACCTAGTATATTAAAATATTAGTAAGATATAAAGGAAACATACAGTAAATAAGGAGAGAGAGAGTCTCTTCATTCAAATAAACACCCCAAATTACCCAACAGAGCTATTACACAAGCAAGAGGCGTTGGCTGGCTGCACATTGTATGCGATAGGGGAGAATACGTACAGGCTGGGTGATTGAGGATCCAATTTGGGGAGAAAATGGGTAAAAAAAAACTGAAATAAATAAATTAATAATAATAATAATAATAATAATAATAATTAAAAGAAAAATAACAGGGTTGTAACTAGGTTTGTAAAGACACATCTGAGCATTTTCACCCCAACCATAGTCACATACATTATTTTTACTTGAAATACTGAACAACCTCTAATCTCTAGTGCATGTATTAATTGTACATTGCTTGCTGGTTTGGCAGTACGAACAGTCCACGCATCAAGCATCATCTAAACACATTAGATTTAACTGTGGAAACGAAGCCCACAAGCAGGTGGGCTTCATTTAGCAACACAGCGGCGTGAAACTAGCAAGAGTTGTTTCAATTGTGTCTACAAAACTACAATGACCAGCAAGAGGCCTGTAGGTTTGTATCAGATACGCTAACAAGGAAAGTAACATTACATATCATAGCATTTTAAGTGTTATGAATCAATGTTAAGACCCTTAATTTCAGAAGATATGTAGGATGAGTGGGTGTCTTTTTGACATGCAGTGTTGGTTTGTGGTACTATTGCTAAGGCTGGGACTGAGAATAGACGGCACATGCCAGCCTCTGTGTGCTTAACTTAATTGAACATTTCAGCATCACTGGAAGCACTCTCAAGCTGATCTCCTCGACAAATTAAGGCCGGTAATTCCAGTGCTAAGAATGAGAATGCTGCAGTGCCTCACCACACGGTCTCACTCACTACCCGCCTGCCTGCCTGCCTGCCTGCCTGCCTGCGCTCCCTCCGCTATTTCTAAGGCGCATCCCCTTAAAGAGGAATTCTACGGATTACATAGCTAAGGTGTTTGGTGTGATACACACCCATCTAGAGAAACTTGTAGAGTTGGAATTGCTCACAGTGGTGGTGATGATGTTAGTGATGGCTCATTTCATGGAAAACTGGATTTTCCTCATTTTTAATGTATGTAGACACTGCTTCAAATTGTGCCTTTCGCACCCCAGCCCACATATGTGTCCATATATGGAAATTAAACTACTAAAACAGCCCGTTTCTAATTCAGGTTTTGTGATGTCATGAAAATCAACCTTCAGCCTACAGCAGTGTATAGATATGTCCTGTTCCTGCTAAGGTTTAAGGAGGGTTTTAACCAAGACGGCTTTTTGAATAAGACAAAAAAAAACAAAAAACAACAAAAAAAAACCACAGTCCTTATAAGTAAACAATGCAAGGCAGATAATCAGATCAGAGCTGATTAAAACATGCCAGTCTTAAAGGCACAGCAACAATACCAGCCTGTTCAGAGTGTAAAGAACGGATGGAAAATGGTCATGTCAAAATGGACTATCATGCTTCTGGTGGAAAACTGATAGTTGTGAGGGAAGCTTTCCACCTAAAATGCTTTTAGTTTAAAATATTCATGGTGGAGAGATACATGTAGGGAGTTGTAAGGCAAAATAGTCCACCGGTCAGCTCATGAAGGTAATGTATTAACATCTTAAAAAGCCTTAGCCTGCTGGAGGCCCACAAATCAATCTCTGTGAACTTCTATCAGTATATCCGAAGCATTACAAGTCCAATATAGGAAGCCAGCTTAGAATATCTGCTTTTTACTGGTTGTGCCATTTTATCTTTAATGTCTTTTAAAATATTTCTAAAAATATTTTAGTCGCATAATAATACCTTGCCTTGAAGACCCCCACCTCACAACTTACATGACTTAAAAGGATCTGCTGCTAACATCTTAATGCCTGATACCACAGGACAATCTTTAGAGGCCCTGTGAAGTCTAAGCCTCCAATGGTCAGATCTGATGTGGCTGCACATGGGGAACCTACTCAACATAAGTCAGATCGGTGTTCATTTTCTATTACTTATAAAACACAAAGGACCCAGTGTAGGTGTGCTGCTGCTGCTGCTGCTGGTGGTTTTGGTTATGTATAGTAAATAAATGCCTATTTTTGTGCTGTAGACATCATGACCCCTGGTTCCGTTCACCACCATTGTAAAGAAATGTGAGTCTCTAAGTTTTTCTGCAGTGAAGCACTGTAGCAAAACTCTCTGTATAAATGTGTTTACATCTCAAAGATTGAGTTATGCAAACATTTGAAACGTTGTTGAACTTCCCCTTTAACAGCCCTTAACCCTTTTGGCCTGTAGCATTAAGTGTACTCACGTTCTTTGTAGTAGGAGGAGAGGTCCTCTGTTTAGCTCAGCTTTATAGCCTATCCTTCAAACAATGAAAACAATGATAACAGGACAGACCTTCTGATTATTTTACATCATACACACATATAAGGAAGGTATTTCCGTTAATCAAAAGCCCACCACTGACCCACCACTTAATGTGCGACTGGCTGGTGTGTACTGGCTTTTCTGCTTCTTATACTAACTGGCTGATTTCAGTGCAGTATTTCTCAGAATTTATTCAGAATTATTAATTAGCCTACTGATTATATGAACATAAACACTGTTCTAAACACAATTTTATTTCTGGGTTCAGGAGCTCTAAATAGTGCTAAATGTGCACACACTCCTCTACTAAAGCATTACTATGTGGCCTCCTGTTGGTTTCTCTAAATGTTATTTTAATGCCCATACACTGCTACCATCTAGTGGTTGGAGCACTCAGGTGCTGCTGATGTTTTACGTCCAATACATAACACCATACACAACCACTTCTACAGAAGAGATTGATCTCAGTTATACATTACAGTTTTCAAATCGTATTGCTCACACCTCAGGTTTTCACTTCTGGAAGGTCCATACATGAAAGGTAAGCTGCAAAAACCATGCCGTAAAAATCAGGACATTTACAGTGGCATGCAAAAGTTGGGCCTGGTCATTCTATCTGTTACATGTCTGTCTACAGTTCAGTGGGTAGAAGATGGACTGATCGTTAGAAGGCATAACGTTAACAGCAAGATAGTGTATTCTTTTTCTTCTGTACAATTTCAGAGTGAAAAAAGGAGATGCATCAAGATTTCAGAGAGAAATGCATGTGTTGGCTTCATCCTTAAATAAGGGCCACCTGATTGACACCTGTTTTTTCACAGAATAAATGACCTCACTAATTGAACCCCACACTGCTACTATTTTAAACATGCCCCTTTTAATTAGTTATTCAACTCCACAGACTCAGGAGCATGCATATCATGAATGCTGGGTCTGTTGGTTTTTTATGACTACTATACTACACCCACTAGTAGATTATTGGCTGTGTAGTAATATCATTTCTACCAAAAGCAGTGATTAATCTGGTTAGTCATGTTGGACTGCTATTACTTTTGAACTCAACTGTATATTTAAACCTGATGACAGGTTTGGCCATTGGAGACCTGTTGCCTCAACATGTATGGGATTTTTAGCCTGCTGTCAGGTGAAGTGCCACCCAATAAGTTGGGAGGCATTTACTGGAAATTGAGCTGATAAGATGTTTAGACCTCAGAATTAATTGCGTCACAGCCTTCAGAAGTAACAGTGGGGGAAAAAAGTATTTAGTCAGTCACCAATTGTGCAAGTTCTCCCACTTAAAAAGGGGAGAGAGGCCTGTAATTGACATTATAGGTAGACCTTAACTATGAGAGACAAAATGAGAAAAAAACCCCACAGAAAACCACATTGTCTGATTTTTAAAGAATTTATTTGCAGATAATGGTGGAAAATAAGTATTTGGTCAATAACAAAAGTTCATCTCAATACTTTGTTATATATCCTTTGTTGGCAATGACAGAGGTCAAACGTTTTCTGTAAGTCTTCACAAGGTTGGCACACACCGGTGCTGGTATGTTGGCCCATTCCTCCATGCAGATCTCCTCTAGAGCAGTGATGTTTTCTGGCTGTCGGCGGGCAACACAAACTTTCAACTCCCTCCAAAAGTTTTCTATGGGGTTGAGATCTGGAGACTGGCTAGGCCACTCCAGGACCTTGAAATGCTTCTTACGAAGCCACTCCTTTGTTGCCCTGGCAGTGTGCTTGGGATCATTGTCATGCTGAAAGACCCAGCCACATTTCATCTTCAATGCCCTTGCTGATGGAAGGAGGTTTGCACTCAAAATCTCACAATACATGGCCCCATTCATTCTTTCATGTACATGGACCAGTCTTCCTAGTCCCTTTGCAGAGAAACAGCCCCAAATGATGTTGCCACCCCCATGCTTCACAGTTGGTATGGTGTTCTTTGGGTGCAACTCAGCATTCACTCTCCCCACAAAACACAACGAGTTGTGTTTGTACCAAACAGTTCTACTTTGGTTTCATCTGACCATAAGACATTCTCTCAATACTCTTCCGGAACATCCAAATGCTCTCTGGCAAACCTTAGACGCGCCCGGATATGTACTGGCTTAAGCATGGGAACACGTCTCCCTGGTGGCATAGTGTGTTACTGACGGTAGCCTTTGTAACGTTGGTCCCAGCTTTTTGCAGGTCATTCACTAGGTCCGTGTGGTTCTGGGATTTTTGCTCATCGTTCTTGTGATCATTTTGACTCCATGGGCTGAGATCTTGCGTGGAGCCCCTGATCGAGGGAGATTAGCAGTGGTCTTGTAGGTCTCCCATTTTCTGATTATTGCTCCCACAGTAGATTTCTCCACACCAAGCTGCTTGCCTATTGCAGATTCAGTCTTCCCAGCCTGGTGCAGGTCTACAATTTTGTTTCTGGTGTTCTTTGGTCTTCACCATAGTGGAGTTTGGAGTGTGACTGTTTGTGATTGTGAGGAAGTGTCTTTTGTGCAAAATGTGGTTTCTGTCCTACCTCAGCGGAAACCACAACTTTTTTTTTTTTATATAAGTTGAGTTTACAAAACCGACTGCACCTGTGTCGCTGTATGCAGAAGATCTCTCACTCAACTTGGTGACACTACTTGAGGTAAGAAAGATCATATAATTCAGAATAACTCAGCAGTGTGTTCTTTTATCCACAGTATGAAATATGTGTTACTGTGTTGTTTTTTAGAAACAGTGGCAGTATCAGTTGGCTGCTGCTGTAAGTCTGCTGAGCGCTGGAGAGAATGGAGCTGAATCATAAAGAGCTCAGGATCAGGAGGAGGAAGAGTATTACTGAACCACTAGACTTTCAGAAGCAGACAAACGAAGCAGGTTGGTGATGATTAAACTGTTACTCCCTTTAAACACAGCGGCTTCATTCTTACACTTCCAGACTGACTTCTTTGCATTCGCCCTGCTGTCTTTCTTCCCCGGTCTTTCGCCCTGCTGAAAGAAAGGAAAGGAAAGGAAAAAGTAGTAAAGACAAATGATGGGGGAAGAAACACCCCATCATTTGTTTTTACTACTTTCTCCTTTCTTGTCCTGTCATTTTCTATTTGTCCATCTTCCTTCCTTTTCCTGTCCTTTTCTATTTGTCCATCTTCCTCTTTTCCTGTCCTTTTCTATTTGTCCATCTTCCTTCCTTTCTTGTTCTGTACTTTTCTATTTGTCCATCTTCAGGGCCTGAATTTCAGTGCGGGATTGCGGGAATTGCGCACTATTTTTTCTATTCCCGCAATTTTAGCTTTAATAATGCGGGAAACTCCCGCACACAATTACAGCAAAAAACGTTCAGCAAAAATGATCCCGGTTTGGATTGTGAGACGGACGGATGGACCGCGCGTACTGGAAGCTGCACTCGGCGCGCTCACTCCTCCTCTGTCTACAGAGCTACAAGAAACTTTTGCTTTAGAGGCATTTCTCCCGGTCAACTTTCAGAACCAACACAGTCCCTGATAAGAACTTGAGGCACACAAACATGGAACGCTGGCTAAAACGCAAATCTCCATCGTCTGAAACTGAACCCGCTCAGAAAAAGGCACCGGAACCCGAACGGACTCGCACAAGCAGCAGCGTTAACGAAGCTAATCCACAGGATTCACAGACAGGTGACGGCACCAAACTAAAGCTCTCGATTTGTAAAATGTACGGTGCTGCGCCTTTTACCAGCCGATGCTACAAAACGTCGACTTTAAGTCGCCACTCGGACAGTGTTTCTCATACAGCAGCACTGAAGAGAAAGCGCGAGGCTAATTCGGCTAAAAATGCGATGGCTGACGCTATTGAAGTTGCGCAGCTGCAGTGTGAGGAAGAAATAACGGGGCTTCTCAAAACTGCTTACTTTATTGCAGAAAACGAACTGGCTAATTCAAAATGTGGGCATCTCGTTAAGAAGAATAAGAATAAGAAGAATTCTTCAGCTCTCTTCAGGGTAATAAGTTCAAAGGAGACAAGCTTTTTGAGTTCAACACTCAAAAACCAGCCTTTGATGGCATGAAGAACAGGTATGCAGGATCCTTGATAGATGAAATTGACAGAAGATTCCCTACTGACACAATGGATATTCTGTCATGGTTCACTATTTTTGAACCAAAAAAGGCCATTGTAGCAAAACAGGCCTCTGAGAATCTCTCTCTCTATGGTGCAGAGAAGCTTGAAAACCTGTTCACACACTTTTCACGTAGTGTAAATGCAGATGGAGCTCGGTCAGAATTTGCGATGCTGAAGCAAATCATGGTTTCCAGTGAGTCACATGCTTCATTTTCCTTTCAACAGTTTGCAGAGACTGTGCTGCATGAACATAGCGGTGTGTTCACTGAAATGGAGAAACTCATTAAGATAGCTCTGGTCATTCCAGTTGCAAGTGTGTCGTGTGAACGTGGATTCAGCACACAAAACAGGATTAAAACTAAATTCAGAAATTCACTGAGTAATACAAATCTCACCAATCTGATGCTCATTTCTGAGCTTGGCCCTCCCCGAGACCAGTTTGATTTCAAGAGAGCTGTTATCAAGTGGAAAGAGATGAAGCAAAGGAGACAGAGGACAGGGAAAGAATAGCACACAAAGGCAGCTACTAATATAACAACTGAGGACATTGATGAACTACAAGAGGTGGCCAATAACAGAGGAGAAGGACAAAAGAAAAACATGACTGCAGTGTATATAGTTCTGCCTGATGCCAAGTCGGCGGACTGTGATGTCATGCCACATGCCATGTGGACACAGTTTCAGCACACAAAACAGCCGTAAAACGTTGAAAAAAGTTTTTTAAAAAGTTCTTAAATTTACTGACTTATAACAAGCCTCACCAATCTGATGCTCATTTCACAGCTTGACCCCTTCCAGAGAGCAGTTGGAATGTTTGTGTTTTTTGATATTGATTTTTGGAGTACAAGAAAAATAGAAAACTACAAAAGAAAGACCAAGGAGAGGACATCAGGGTAGAAAAGAACCAAGAGACAAGTTACAGCAATGTGTATAGTTCAGCGAATATCTTAAGTTGAAGCACAGCAACAAAACTCTTAAAAAGGACAAGGTAAGACCTTTAGTTCAGCTCACCAGTAGTATCCCCCTCAAAATGCAGAAATCCCCCTTATGTGACACATTTAAGGGGGGAATTCCCCCCCATTTTGAAAAATGAATTTCAGGCCCTGATCTTCCTTCCTTTCTTTTCCTGTACTTTTCTATTTGTCCTTCTTCCTTTCTTTTCCTGTCCTTTTCTATTTGTCCATCTTCCTTGCCTATTGCAGATTCAGTCTTCCCAGCCTGGTGCAGGTCTACAATTTTGTTTCTGGTGTTCTTTGGTCTTCACCATAGTGGAGTTTGGAGTGTGACTGTTTGTGATTGTGAGGAAGTGTCTTTTGTGCAAAATGTGGTTTCTGTCCTACCTCAGCGGAAACCACAACTTTTTTTTTTTTATATAAGTTGAGTTTACAAAACCGACTGCACCTGTGTCGCTGTATGCAGAAGATCTCTCACTCAACTTGGTGACACTACTTGAGGTAAGAAAGATCATATAATTCAGAATAACTCAGCAGTGTGTTCTTTTATCCACAGTATGAAATATGTGTTACTGTGTTGTTTTTTAGAAACAGTGGCAGTATCAGTTGGCTGCTGCTGTAAGTCTGCTGAGCGCTGGAGAGAATGGAGCTGAATCATAAAGAGCTCAGGATCAGGAGGAGGAAGAGTATTACTGAACCACTAGACTTTCAGAAGCAGACAAACGAAGCAGGTTGGTGATGATTAAACTGTTACTCCCTTTAAACACAGCGGCTTCATTCTTACACTTCCAGACTGACTTCTTTGCATTCGCCCTGCTGTCTTTCTTCCCCGGTCTTTCGCCCTGCTGAAAGAAAGGAAAGGAAAGGAAAGGAAGAAAGGAAAAAGTAGTAAAGACAAACGATGGGGGAAGAAAGCCCCCATCATTTGTCTTTACTACTTTTTCCTTTCTTGTCCTGTCATTTTCTATTTGTCAATCTTCCTCTTTTCCTGACCTTTTCTATTTGTCCATCTTCCTTCCTTTTCCTGTCCTTTACTATTTGTCCATCTTCCTTCCTTTCTTTTCCTGTCCTTTTCTATTTGTCCATCTTCCTTTCTTTTTCTGTCCTTTTCTATTTGTCCATCTTGCTTTCTTTGTCTGTCCTTTTCTATTTGTCCATCTTCTTTTCTTTTCTTCTGTTTTTTGTCCATCTTACTTTCTTACTTTTTCAGACCTTCTCTTTGTATCCATCTTTGATGTCTTTGTACCTCTCTGTATTTCTTTTCTTTATTGTCATCCTTCTTTCTTGTCTTTCTTTGTTTCTCTGTTCTTTCTGCTTCCTCTGTGGCCATTTCTCACAGTCATATAGAGTCATGAGACTCAGTATTTAACCTCTTTCATAATGAAGCTCACTCTTAACTTGCTGTGTCTCTCTCTCTCTCTCAACTCTGATGAATGTGGATCACTACTGGACAGATGCACTACATGTCTGCTGACCGGTGTCTAAGAAGGAGTGGCTGTAATTCAGCTGGAGCTGAACAGTCCTTTAACTGTTTAACTCAGTGCTTTGTGATCACTGGTCTTCTTGTAACCTGAACTCAAAGATGGAAAATAAAGCAGGGGTTCTCTGACTTTTCACTCTGTGCTGTGGTAGCTTCTGGCCTGTTCACGAACTGTTACATTTATTCATTTATATTTAAGAGCATTCGGAAGATGCATCCAGCATTCTGAGCCCACAGACTCTCAATGGTGTGTGGTGGTCTTTTCTAGGAGAGGAAGCAACCTCAGTCTCCTGTGTGCAGGGCAGACGTTACCCACTGGGCACTCGACCATGAACAAATATTAGAAAGATGTACTCAACTGACTACTTATTAGATGAAATGCGTGTATTTGATCTTTGCTTCATTAGGGTTTAAGTGTATGAGAGAGGAGCATGAGATTTTTCAACAGGCTAGCTGTGTGATCATTACTAGACTTCCAGCATCAGCCATTCATGATAAAAGGCCTGGTAAATCGATGCAAGCATAGTTAGCTCAGTACAATTCTCTGTTGTTTGAACTATGCAAGCTAATTAGAATAAGAAACTATAATGGCAGAAACTGCCGCCAAACTGCCACCCTTGTGCCACCAAAACAACTCTGACCCATTGAGGCATGGAGTCCACAAAACTGCTGAAGGTGTCCTGTGGTATCGGGCACAAAGACATCACAGTAGATCCTTTAAGTCCTGAAAGTTGTGGGGTAGGGCTTCAATAATCGCATCAGTGTGTCTTGGGTGCCCATGACCCTGTCACCGGTTCACTGGTTGTCCTTCCTTGGAACACTTTTGCATGCCGGGTACCTGCCTGACGTTTTCCAGCTGCTCTGACCCTGTTGTCTAGCCCTCACAGTCTGATTAAAGTGTGTGTGTGTGCTTCTTACTACACTTGCCATTGTAACCAGATAATCAGTCTTTCACTTTAGCGGTCAGTGGTTTTTTGGTGGTTATGGCTGATCAGTATATGGATATGCACAATACAATTGAAAAATATTCTACTTACATGCAGTATGTAGATGTTTTTCATTGTTTATTTGAAGAGGGGTAGTTGGAACCCAGCATTTACAACTAACCCAGTCATGTGGAGGCTGTACTTTAGAGCCGGCTGGCTTGAGTGGTCTTTAAATTGTGTCTATATTACACCTGTCAAAAACTGAATTATTTTAATATAGATGTAATATACACTGCTAAAAAAAATAAAGGGAACACTTAAACAACACAATATAACTCCAAGTAAATCAAACTTCTGTGAAATCAAACTGTCCACTTAGGAATCAACACTGATTGACAATCAAGTTCACATGCTGTTGTGCAAATGGAATAGACAACAGGTTAAAATTATTGGCAATTAGCAAGACACACTCAATAAAGGAGTGGTTCTGCAGGTGGGGACCACAGACCACTTCTTAGTACCTATGCTTTCTGGCTGATGTTTTGATCACTTTTGAATGTTGGTGGTGCTTTTACACTAGTGGTAGCATGAGATGGAATCTACAACCCACACAAGTGACTCATAGGTAGTGCAGCTCATCTAGGATGGCACATCAATGCGGGCTGTGGCAAGAAGGTTTGCTGTGTCTGTCAGCGTAGTGTCCAGAAGCTGGAGGTGCTACCAGGAGACAGGCCAGTACACCAGGAGACGTGGAGGAGGCCGTAGGAGGGCAACAACCCAGCAGCAGGACTGCTACCTCCACCTTTGTGCAAGGAGGAACAGGAGGAGCACTGCCAGAGCCCTGCAAAATGACCTCCAGCAGGCCACAAATGTGCATGTGTCTGCACAAACGGTTAGAAACCGACTCCATGAGGATGGTATGAGGGCCCGACGTCCATAGATGGGGGTTGTGCTCACAGCCCAACACCGTGCAGGACGCTTGGCATTTGCCAGAGAATACCAGGATTGGCAAATTCGCCACCTGCACCCTGTGCTCTTCACAGATGAAAGCAGGTTCACACTGAGCACATGTGACAGACGTGACAGAGTCTGGAGATGCCGTGGAGAGCTGCTGCCTGCAACATCCTTCAGCATGACCGGTTTGGCAGTGGGTCAGTAATGGTGTGGGGTGGCATTTCTTTGGAGGGCCGCACAGCCCTCCATGTGCTCGCCAGAGGTAGTCTGACTGCCTTTAGGTACCAAGATGAAATCCTCAGACCCCTTGTGAGACCATATGCTGGTGTGGTTGGCCCTGGGTTTCTCCTAATGCAGGACAATGCTAGACCTCATGTGGCTGGAGTGTGTCAGCAGTTACTGCAAGATGAAGGCATTGAAGCTATGGACTGGCCTGCCCATTCCCCAGAACTGAATCTGATTGAGCACATCTGGGACATCATGTCTCGCTCCATCCACCAACATCACGTTGCACCACAGACTGTCCAGGAGTTGGCGGATGCTTTGGTCCAGGTCTGGGAGGAGATCCTCATTTTGACTTGTTTTAAGAACATTACATCCAAGCTGGATCAGCCTGTAGTGTGTTTTTCCACTTTAATTTTGTGTGCGACTCCAAATCCAGGCCTTCATTGGTTAATAAATTTGATTTCCATTGATTTTTGTGTGATTTTGTTGTCAGCACATTCAACTTTGTACAGAACAAAGTATTCAATGAGAATATTTAATTCAGATCTAGGATGTTATTTGAGTGTTCCCTTTATTTTTTTTAGCAGCGTAGGTGTGAGTGAATTCTGTGACTTGTACACACAATGTTCATGGTGGCGCAATTGTCTAAGCCTTGGATCTCTCCTCAAGAGACTGCAAGTTTGGCTGACTTCATGTAACCCTTCCAGTGCTGGTAGTATTGTGTGATAGGAGACCTAGCTAGTGGGTTGGAAAAGGCAACAACAACAAAAATAATAATAACAATGAAGATAAACTAAAAATCAAGAGGACGACATTTACAGATGTTGCTACAATGCCAAAGCCATGTTCTGCTTGGATTGTTTTAACAACATGAAATAACCATGTTGCATTGTACTCTGCTAAAGAAGACAGCCCCGTACTACATTGTTGTCATTATCGTTATTAATGCTGTTATTTCCTGTTTGTGACGTTTAAATCCTGGCTTTTTTGGAGGAAAATTGCTGATGTCCAGCCACATCACCCTCGTAAACCCGTTCCAGTTGACAATACAAAGGAAACACGGTCCAGTTCTGGTGTTGTTGCTTTATTTGCAGACAACCATTCCAGTTTGTTTTTAAAGAACAATGTATAAAAAAGTTATATGTGCCACTAGTGTCTGTCCAAGCTTTCGAGTGTACCGTGCAATAACAGACATTAATTGTTATGGGATAGGTGTGATGAGTAAGAGATTTTCAGCACAGAGTGACCTGGTCCACTTTCACCACTGAACTAAATAATACTGATACGACGTGACATAATAACATTAAAATGATGATGTTGGAGGGAGTGTGGGCTTGTTTCAACAATATATACAATGCCAAAGCCATGTTCTGCTTGGATTGTTTTAACAACATGAAATAACCATGTTGCATTGTACTCTGCTAAAGAAGACAGCCCCGTACTACATTGTTGTCATTATCGTTATTAATGCTGTTATTTCCTGTTTGTGACGTTTAAATCCTGGCTTTTTTGGAGGAAAATTGCTGATGTCCAGCCACATCACCCTCGTAAACCCGTTCCAGTTGACAATACAAAGGAAACACGGTCCAGTTCTGGTGTTGTTGCTTTATTTGCAGACAACCATTCCAGTTTGTTTTTAAAGAACAATGTATAAAAAAGTTATATGTGCCACTAGTGTCTGTCCAAGCTTTCGAGTGTACCGTGCAATAACAGACATTAATTGTTATGGGATAGGTGTGATGAGTAAGAGATTTTCAGCACAGAGTGACCTGGTCCACTTTCACCACTGAACTAAATAATACTGATACGACGTGACATCATAACATTAAAATGATGATGTTGGAGGGAGTGTGGGCTTGTTTCAACAATATATACAGTATCACAATGGATGGGCAATGTAAAAAATAAGGGGTTCAACTTTGTAGCAAAATATCTGTACATTTAAAAAAAACAAAAAACAAACAAAAAATTGTTCCCAATGCAATTTCCTTATTTTTCATTAATTGTTTTTTAAAAAACAAGCAACCTTTTTTTCCACTGTTCACAAACGATCACAAGAGAAGCTAAGTGGGAGAGGAAATTTGTGTTCGGAATGAGACGTACATCAAATTTTACACTGAGCTTCGTGAATCCTTTAGACCGCACCTTTTATGTGTAGTCCATAAACAGAGGGAGATTGTCCTCCATAGCACCAGTGAAGAATAGTCTTAACCATCTCCTCTTGCTCACTTACTCTCTCTTTTTCATCCAGTTCTTTTTGCATTAAAATTCAGTAGGACGATAACAGAATGTTAAAAAGCAAAGTGCATCATGGGCCTTGCCCCAAGTCTGACAGTTACAGCTGCTCAACTAGGAGTTTGAGCCACATAGCCCAGGAGTTTGGGGACCATGATTAGTTTCCAGTAAAATGAAGACACTGAGCTATTGGCATTGTACATGATCACTTTCTTTAAAAAAAAAAGTGAGCAGGAGCTAGTTAAATAATAAAAAGGTAGTCTTCTACTGAAGTCTACTAATCTGTCCTGTCAGCTGAAGGTGAACCAGATCCAAGTCCAGATCTGAACATGATTCCACCTTTTGATTGGATTTTGGAAATGGTGAGAGGCGAAGGAGACAGGAATCCCCCCCCCCCCCAAGTCTTCTCTTTTTCTGGCTCAGTAAGCTGGGCTAGCAGGTGGTGATCTCCACGCTGAGCAGCTGAAGGTGCTGTCCGTCCAAGTTCCTCCTCGCACTCCTCCTGAAGGCGTCAGCCCGACGGAAGGGATGACTACGAAGGTCTGTGTGGGCGACAGATTCACATTAAAGACTAATAACAACACAGGGGTATTTTGTAGGGATGTCCCGATCCAATCTACAAAATATCAGAGCCAATCACAGATAATTTTCAATGTTAAGAGTTAAACTGATGAGCCAATTTGTTCCAGTATGTTAAACACTGAATAAAATCATATGATTTGTAATTTTGTTCTGCTGGTGCTGGTGTCTGTAATCTATCAAACCTAGGAAAAACTATCATTATAAACACTGATATGAGCATAGCAAAAATTTCTTGTGGTTAGTCTAAACCTCTTTTAAAGTGGGAAAATGAAAACAGCCTAACAATTATGTAAAACTGAAGCGCACAGGATTACTTGTCAGTAACAGTTTTGGTGTCTTAGTAACAAAACTATGAAGTGCCTGAAAATGTGTCTTATAGTCATGTATAGTCACTGTCACACAAATACTTAGATCTCAATTTTTGCTGTTTTTTACTTTGTCAACATTTATGAATTGACCAATAGACATGTTACAAAAATGAAGTCATTTTTACATTGACTTCCACTGAAAGCTATACAAATTTAGTCCTTCTCCAGCCATTCAGTCAAATACTGCTTCTAATACTGCTTTCCTTTTCACTTAATTGATATTTGAGACTTTAGCCATAGTAAAGTTTTGCCTGATCTATTTAATCAGGTTTAACTGCATATAAAACTAAAAAACAGGTGTCTTGCACTAACACACTAGGCACAGGCTAATACTTTAACCCAGAGTTATCAAACTAGGAAATACAACAATCCAGTGTGGTTTAATAAAGTACATTATGATACAATACAATGTGATGTATCGTTATACCCCTAATACCAGCACATTCTGGAACTGGACTGGAAAAAAGGACTTTGAGTACTTAAAGCAAGTTGAAATATGAAACTAGAATAACACGGTCAGACAAAAATCTCATAGCTTTAAAATGGCAACCTTACAGTAAAAGTAAGATGTCCTAATTTTCAATGGAAGTCAACGTAAAAAGATTTTTGCAAAGAACTGCCCAAATAAATTACACCAAAACCTAAAAAACAAGAATGGAGACAGCAACAACATTCATGCCACCATTAAATTGTCTTTTAGTAGTAGAAAAAAAAAACAGTTACACTATGTACACGCTAAAATTTCTGTCAATTTTCTGCTGTCCAGCATATCTTAACTAAGATGTATTGGTCTTCTTATCTCCAGTATACTGTGTATGCACTGTGAAACCGCGTTAACCACAAAAAACAGATCAGCATATAGATTGAGATTGGGGTCAAAGAAGCTTGATCGGGACATCCCAGCTGTGGTGGTAGGGCACTTTTTTCACATGCATGTATTTTGTCATGGAGGGTGGGTGAAAATTGAAGGAGAGAGGTTGCGATTCATGCAGGAACGCCTGCATCTGAAAGCAGACTGTATGCCCTTCATTCGTTCATTCTGAACGAGTGAAAGCACATGGAGAAAATGGGAGAGATGGAAGGAGGGATGGACTGAGGGACGGCAAGGTGAGGCGAGTGAGATAGAGACAGACTTAAAGCCACCTTTCAGAGGGAGAGAATTTTGTTTAGTAATGGAAGTCCTCGGAGTGGGTGGGGTCACAGAAGAACCGCGAGCCACGTTTGGCTGAGCGCGCGGTGAAGGGGACGGTCTTCAACACTGCGGCAAGACAACAGCCAATCACAACACAGGAACACTAAAGCCTACAGGCTAGAAGCTGTAGAAAAGCAAACTGAGAGAATCTAATGTATTAAAACTAAGCGACTAACACAGTCACCGTTACAGGTAAGGATAGAGACAAACAGAGAGCAAGACAGATTCAGTTTGGCAAATCATCAGGATTCCCACATCTTTTTAAAGACAACATTACAAAACAAAATGTTTGTTTTTATGATCTTTCATTTTAAGACTAAACGTTCTAAAACATTAAAACTTAAGCAGTGAAAAAGGGTACAAGTTCAGGAACCAAAGCCCTGGGCTCCAGCTGCATATTTCCTATGAGGAAAACTAATATATATATATATATATATATATATATATATATATATATATATATATATATATATATATATATATATATATAATATTATTAATTAGGCCTGTCTGAAACATATCTAAACCTCAAATATCGTTCTCTAATAGCTGAGTGTTTGGACCCTGGCGATCACCATTGCAATGTCATTTGAAGACTCTCATAGCAGTTCCAGCCCAAAACCAAACATTAGCTGCCTGTCTCAGTTGCTTAAATTATGATCTACAAAAATGAATATTTTTGCCCAGCGTTAGAAAGCTACTAACGGGGAAAAAAAAACGAAACGTGGCTTTCATCTATGGTTTGGGTGAATAATGGGCATGCGTTGCTGCTCTGCTGTGTTTGGGGCAGAGGGATTCTCTATTAATTCTCTGCTGGCAGTGCACCCCCTTCCCAAAATGAAAACTTTTCAGATCCACACAATTCATGTGAATGGCATGTTCGTCATTCAAAACAGCAAATTTCACCAAAGAGCAATGAGGTAGAATGTATGAAGAGCCTGACATTCTCCAAAAGTGTTGAGATAGCTGTGCAGCACAAACTCTTCAATGTTATCTGTAACACTGGCGCAAGGTGGACAACAGAAACATAATTTTCTAAAGTAACAGTTTAACAAAAAAAATCTACCACAGGTTGTACCATATTGCCAATAGTTACAGAAAAGCAATGATCAATCTTAATTTTGTAATTTTTAACCATTTTACAATAATCTCAAAACCAGAACACTGAGATTTAAAAATACACGGACTCCAGGCTTTCCAGTACCGTGGGAACCCCGATTTATGTTTCATGAATCCCTCTACCTTCTAGTGTCCCATGGTCATACCTGTAATTATGTCCTCTATGGCACCGTCTTTGCCCTCGTAGACGTGCCGGCTATCCTTCCCTTGTCTCTTCCTCAGCTCAGATATCAGCTCCTGTTGCTGTCTCTTGCCCTTATGGGATGGAGACTAGTGCATGGAGAAAAGAAGAGAAAGCATCTTGAGGGAATTATGCATACCACTTTCTGATAATCATTTTTAAACAGTAAAATACACCATATGAACAAAAGTATTGTGACACCTGCTCATTCACTGTTTCTTCTTTAAAAGAGCTGAGCTGCATTAGGCTTTCTACTAGATTTAGACACACTGCTGTGAGGATTTGATTGTGCTCGGCGACAAGAGCGAGCGAGGTCAGGATGTTGGATAATAAATTCACTTCCTCCCCAACCCAAAAAGGTATTAGATCGAGCACAATTATTTCAGAGAACACATACCCTCTAGCCCACAACCATGGTGCTAATAGGTTCATGTTTATCTGTTCCAGAGAGTCCTATTCTATTGCCAGTACTTTTACTACCCCTACACGGACTAGACAAGCTGTGTGTGTGCATTTGCACATCTGTTGGGTTTAACTTAATCAGCAATGGGTTCAACTCAAATTAGAAGGGGTTCACAAACATTTGGGTATATAGTGTATGAGCTCTCTCATTCCTGCACTGTTAGAGGCTGACTGCTGTTTTTCAAAACGTGTCATACCTGCTGATCCTCCTGCTCCTCCATCAAGGCCTCCTGTTCCAGAAGCTTCTCCATCATCAGCTGTTCCTGCCTCTTTCTCTGCTCGTTCTCCTCATCTGCTTGCTGATTAAAAGATGACAGAGAAAAGGCAAAGAGCAAGTTAGACAGAACTGTAGCGCAAGAACTAAGAGAGTTCACATGGAAAGTGCTGCCTCACCCTGTAGGCTTTGACAAATCGCACAAACACCGGGAAGAAGACGGAGGGCGGCATCGTTTTGGGACTCTCCCCAAAGTACTTCACAGCATCATCAAAAGCGTCCTGTGGACACACACAGCTCAGATAAAACCATAGATAAGTAATTCCAAATAATTCAGACTGAATTAGCCATCAAAATGACTGTTTCCTGGGTCTCCACAATTCCACATTAAAACTGTAGTGGGTCTAGGCATCATTGCAGGGTTCATTATGCATGGAATTAGTGGAGATTATCCTGCATCTAATATGGTACAAAAGCATAAGTTTTGGCTTTACTGTACCTGTGCAATCCTGGCATCATCCTGCAGCTTTTTCAGCCTAGTCTCGTTGTGATGAATGAAGTCTTTGAGCAGGGAGTTGTGGCCGTGCATGCTGTACTCTCGGCGGGTCAGTTCCATACCTCTCTGCAGCTCTCTCACATCCAGGAGAACATTCTCCAGAGAAACTAAAGCATCAAGAGCCACACTGTTTATTACCACGATCCCTCAAGTTCATGCATCATATTTTTAGATAATGCTTAACTTTAACAGACGTTATTACCCATGTTTCAAATCAAAACCTTGTAATTAAAGACAAATACAATCTTTCCTTTTAGCCAATAGAAAAAAATACATTATGAAAAAATCATTCAGCATTATATGTTTTTTAAAGGTTTTTGCATGACAGCGATAATGTAGTTAATTCTGTAAAAAGTTTAATTGTGGTGCCTGTTTCTTAGATGTAGCCATTACGGTTGCACACATTTTATACACAATTAAGAATGATGATCCCACTAAAAACATTTTTACATTCTACTGGTAGTATACATAGAGTAGATTTTTTAAAACTGGGAAGTGTGTTTTGCATGGTTTAAGCCCATGGCATGGCTGCAATTAATAAGCTGGTAAAACTACATTCCACCACTCTTGCTGTGTAATGTCATTTAAACCATTACGTCATTGCAGCCCTTAACATAGTGTTTATCGTGGAAACTCACAGTCACAATGATGATAAAATGCATGTAAAACACAGTCCTTATTGAAATGATTCTGCAAGGCTTTGTTAATACAGTGACAACAAGTTATATTTATTGCTACTACAAGTACTTACCAGCAGCAGCCTTCTCCACATAATGGAGTTCATTGTAGAACATGCACACAATGGGGTATTTTTCCCTTACCACATTAGCAATGTAATGCAGTAAAGTCTGCTTTCTGTCTGTGGATTTGGTTTCAAGGAGCTGTAAATATAAAGCATGAACAAGTATAAATATATAAAGACTTTAACTGAAACTGAAGATTACACCCTTTTAAAAAAATGACGCAGCAGGTGATTACAAACTCACCAGATCTAAACTCTGAAGCTTGAAGCCATAAACAGCTCCTCTCTTACTGCTGTTCATGTAGTTCCCCAGAGCCAGAATGATCTGAGAAACACAAAAATGGTTAGGTCACAAATGCTAGATCAGAACTAGAAATGCTAGAGATTGTAAAAAAGGTGCAATACACTGCTACTCACTTCAAGGATCTTCTTTAATTTCTGGGATGATTTTATGGATACTGCAGCTGCAATGATCGCATGAAGTTGCTGATTGGGAAAAAAAGGGGGGAAAATGAAAACATTTAAAATAATTAATATCAGAATTGTGATGTACACCATAATTTGTAAACCTTCAAGACTGTGGTTATGGCCAGCAAAAACAAAAGCTCAGTCAGAGTTAATTTTTTCCAGAGTTGATACAATTGTGCTGTTCTAAATATTCAACTGATTATCATGTGATTACCTTCACAATTTGCCATGTTTTGATATGGTCTGCCAATAAAATGTAAAGTATAATTATATTTAAACAAATCAAAATGATTCATATTTCAACATGCCATGTAGAAAAAAAGAAAGATTATTTTTATGTTATATACAAAATGTATATACAAGACAACACATAAAATAAGTATGTATGTGTTAGTCAGTGTAATTATAAATAAAGTAATCAGAAAGTAAATGCATATAAATAATATATTTAATTATTATAAATGTAATTACATTTTTTTACTGAATCTGCAACATTCAGCTTTTTACTTAACTGTCTCAGCAGCAGAAGTAGAAAAAAATGCATCATGCATCATACTTTTGAAGCAGAAAGAAACACTATAGCACTGTCTGAATTTAAAAACTTCATATTTGCTGCACTACATCAAATTCATCAGAACTGATTGGTATGCTTTTTGTAATGAAACATGCAGTTGTTTTCTTTTAGGAACTGATAATTTCCCTAAAACACCAAACAAAGCATATTGATCAACATTCTAAAATAAAGTTATTCACAATAATGATAAAATATTATCACACTACTACCTCCACCAAAAAAAAAAAAAAAACAGAGATAAAGAACAGAAGATAAAACAGCTTCTGCAAATTATGTGTGGGTTGACTTTATACCACAACACTGAAAACAGCTTGCCCATTTTCTTTTTCCTACCAGTCACTTCCAAACTACTAGAGTTTTCTGTTTCCTCCTCTACTGAATAAAAGGCAAACATCACCACCTAGTGTCCTAAAGTCGCATTTTTTTTGCTACCCTGTACCATTTCACACTTATCTGTTTGCCATGTGATTCCTCAAAGTAAGAGCAATTCAGTGACATGTATTTTGCTTTGCTGTTGTCTCATTTTTATGCTAATCGAGCTATTACTCGCATCACTAGCATATTGGAGCTGAATAACCTGACATTATTGTTATTGTAAAAAAATCTATTCATCCTCTCAGCTCAACTTATGCTCCAACTATGCTCTTACTATGCTCCAACTTCTCACTCCCTCCTTCACTCTAGTCCACCCTTCTTTCTTCTGTCCATCCCTTCAAAACATTCCTCACCGGTGTAAGCATCTGTAGACTATCGCTGAAGTTGCCCATGAAAGCCATAATGGTCATTCTCTGGGGCAGCCGCTCGATCTTGCTGAAGAGCATCATGAAACGGTCCTCATCAGTGAGCTCAGCCAGGGCTCTTCTCTCCCTTTCGTACTGCCGCAGCACCTTCACCTCTCCTTCCGTGGGCATGAAGCGCATCAGACACTCCACAAAGTCCAGAGGCACCGTGCGCAAGTCAAACCTGAGGGGAGACACCCAACAAGGAGCCTATGAAGTGCATGTTTTTCTGTGTGCTTGATTAGTCCATATCTTGACTAATTCAGATTAGATCAGGTCTTCTACAGATGTAAAGAACATCATTCAAGGAAAGCTGCTGGTTCTTTTAGCAACAATGCAGAATTCCTTAAGCATCTGTATTAAGTTCTCAATTCTAAAATCTGATTGGTTGAGCCATGTTTAAACCTGATGTTTAATATTCTACATGCTCACACCTATAATGACATTATGGAGATGGAACTCCGTATTAATGCACGATGTCACTGAAACTTGTGCCGTTAATAGATGGTTATGCTGCATGGATAAGTGTGCTGACAAACTGCTCCTGCATTCATATTCAGTGTTAGGCTTTGAACTGAACTAGTTCTTCAGTGATTTGATGTACAAATTCAATATAAAAAAAAGTAATGGTTACTTGCATATCTTACCAGCTTCAATACCTCAGCTGATTGACTGAATTATAGTTTGCTTGGCAACAGTGATGTTCTCAGCAAATTACTTTGTAGAATAACAGTTTATTGTGATTTGTAAGGACAAAGGACAGAGTACAAACGACTAAGGACAAAGTATTATTTTCGTATTTCATCTTAATTTATGCTGTTGCCATTGTACCTGTATGCAACACTGTAAAATCTCTTATTGCTTTATTGTTCATGTTCAAAAGCTTCACAGATATGGTAAACTGATTACGATACTAAATAATAATTTTGCCCTCACTTTATTTATTTATTATTTATTTGTAATTTGCCCCATTTTCTACCCAATTTGCAAGGTATATTGCCCAATCTCAATTCATGTGAAATCCCCCTATGACTAGCAATGATTCAAACACTAGGAGGATGAGGATTAGTCTCCTCTGACACATGTGAAGCCAGCCATCCTTCTTTTTGAACTGTTAGCCAGCAAGCTTAAAGCAAAGTATTGCTCCCCAGCTATAATACAACAGATAACGGGTGCTCTGTGCTTTGCCATCCTAGGAGTGATGTGGCAAGGAATTGCCAATCAACCCACCCCTGAGAACGAAGCCATTTGTGCTCTCCTAGACTCTGGCTACTGACAGCAAGCAGCATGACCCGGAATTCAAACCAGCAATCCTTGGACCATGGTGGCAGCGTCTTAGTACAGTGGACCACTCTAAGCCCCCCTTTTTAAAAAATATTTTTGGGAGGCAGACTATGCGAAAGTTGTACTCACGTCTGAATTGCTTTGCAGATCTCCTCAGGACTCTTTCCTGCCTTGCGAAGGGTGATAGCCAGGTTTTTGGCCCTGTTGGCCTCCAGTAGTGACACTTTATTGGGACCTTTCTGTGGCGCCTTTTGTTTGCTCATGGTCATGTCCACTGCAGGACCCTGAGCCTTGGTCTTAAATAACTCCTCAAATTCATCCACGTTCAAATCCTGGTAAATTATATCAAAAGGAAGCACAATTGAATACACAAAAAACTCCACTGGAATATGTCTGTTCTTTTTTCTCATTTATTTAAGTTAACTGCCAAAATATGATATCATCTCATTGGCAGATGCAACATGTTGCAATTAGCACAACTACTTCAGTAAACCTGAATAATGCTGATGTGGGAGAAACTGAAAGAACTGCGTTTAGATGCCTGATGATTACCTCCAGGATCCTTTCGTCGTCAATCTCATTAAAGACAGTACCATTGATCTGATTGGGTTTCAGAGCAACCCAGTTGAAGACTGGCATCCGGAATTTGGTTTTGATTGGCTTCTTAATCTTCACAGCTGTAGGGAAAAGGGCACCAAAATTACATCCAACCAACACAGATTTCCTGCAGAGGGCATTAAAATGAATGAACAGTAGGGGTGTAACGATACACATAGTTTAAAGCTTGAAAAGTTTTTTTTTCTGATTCAGATGTTTTGTTCTGTGTGTTTAAAATTTCTTGATTGTTCAGTTCTACATTAGGCTCGAATATGGCTGTGAAACCCCACTAACAAAATAAACCCCAGAAATCTATAGTATCCATAAGTGACCTGCGGGTGGGTGTGGACATAGCATAAGACACTCCCCATCCTTCCCACTCGCTTCATTATAAGAGGATACATCCAGATGCCTAGTTTTGATCAGTGGCAGTGGTTTCTACAAAACACACACTGTTTCGAACCATGTTTTTTTGTTTTCCAGATACTGTATTGAAATCGTTACACCCCCTTAATAAACAGTGGGGGTTAAATACACTCATAAAAAAGACAAAACAAATACAAAAATGAGATGGTGAAAATAATTAATTTATGGACACAACCACTCATGACACAGCAGAGATCACCTAAACAGAGGAAACCTACAGAAGAGCTTGATTGGTCCATCTTTGAGGGCAGGAAGAAAAAGGAATAAGATAAAAGCATAAACGTTTTGAGAGTAAAATAAGCAAGTGAAAAGAAAACAATTTCTAACTAGCAGGGAAAAAATAAAATCAATTAAAATAAATTTGCAGGAGATTAGAATTAATTAAGCGGAAACAGAAATAGCACTATTTTTGACTCAAACAAACATATACATACATAGACACACAGAGAAACATTAAGCATCTACATACCCGTTAAACCAGAGTTGAATATGACTGTGGGCGTGCCACAGCCTGGAAGGGGAGGGGCTACCGGGGGAGGGGGAGGAGGCAGAGGGGTGGACATCTCTATAGCATGCCCTGGGGGTGGGGGTGGAGGGGGTGGAGGAGGAGGAGGGGGAGGTGGAGCAGCTGAGGGTCCATTAGGTACTGGACAAAAGAGCAGAAGAAATTTAAATCAGAAAACAGAATCATTAACCCACATATAGTTATCAGCATCAATAACAAAAGCTTGCTGAAGTTTATATTAAGTTATATTAATATATATTTATATTATATAAATTATATTAATAATAATTTGCAATAATTTCAATGAATTTGATTATTATTGTTAACCACATTTTGTAGACGATATGTCTTGAGCATCAAAATAACATTATTTACAATAACAAATTGATTGGTCACTCACCAGAAGAGTCTGGCATAGGAGGTGGTGGTGGAGGGGGTGGTGGTGGCGGAGGTGGCGGTGGAGGGGGTGTGGCTATCTTTCTCAGCGTTCCAGTGTGAGAAGTGCTGCTAAGGCTGTAGGAGGTGCTGGCGCACGCTCCAGCCTGAGCCATGGCATCGGGGCACGGCGACAGGGGCATGGGCTGTGGAGGAGAGGGCAGAGGAGACACTTCCCCTTCTCCGTCACCTTCTCCCCTCACTTGGATCTGCAGGCTGCCGCGCCGCTCCAGCTCATTAATCTTCTTTTCCAATTTTGTCTGCCGCTGGATAGTCTCATCCTTCTCACGTACGATGCGCCGCAGCGTGTGCACCTGTGAACTGGCATCCCGGTACACAGCCTGCATGACAAACATGCACATGAAGAACTTATACCTAATGTCGAAAGTGTTTCAAAAACAAATGTAGATTGTTCTTCTTAACCTGAGACATGCTTGACAGAAGTAAAGACAAAATTCAGACTTCCAAGATCACTACGACTGCTGATTTTAGATATGTAATGAACGTGTACATTTTTATAGATACTAGAACGTTTATAGTGTCATTGTATAGTGTAGTATAGTGTCATAGTGTATTGTTGAGGTTACTTGACAACTGACCAATAAAGTTTTAGTTTCTTTTTAGTCACGGAATTGGTGGGGTATCAGGTACCATTACTTGTTAGTAGTAATGGGTGGTGTTATTGTAAACGTAGATCACATGAGGCTCTGAGTGGCTCAGGGGTCTATTTCCCTTTCCGAGAGTTGAGAGTTCAAATGTCAAACCATGCCACTTTGCCAACAACAGCTGAATAAGAGAGCACAATTGGCCATGCGCTCTCCATGTTGGTAGGTGGCGCTTTATCCCTAATCACTCTTAAAGTGATGTTGGCTGGCACAGGCGTCTGTTAGCTAGTGCGGTAGAGCTGGGGAACCACCGTTTCCTCTGAGCGTGTCAGCTGCCCACCAATGCCCGCTTCAAAAAGAGGCAGTGGCTGGCTTCACATTTATCAAAGGGGACATGTGTTAAGCCCTTACCCTCCTAGTGTCTAGAGCATAGCTTGTGCTAGAGGGAGCTATTAATGAGTTGAGTTGGCAGTACCAAATTAGGATAAAGCCTAACCCAAAGAGACTGACCAGTGCCTTCATATTGCTGCATGTCTGCCATTTTGAAAACTAACTGCAATCAGACTGCAACTGACTACATGGCGGACCGTAATTGAGGGACGCATTAGGCATTTAGCTTAACATGCTAGCATGTTTTTTTGTATGCAACAAAGGCTATGACAAAACTTTTAGCAGACTTAGGCTGGGAAAACTGCTTCTTTAAAAGTATCAGGTGATAGTGATTTTGGTTCTGAGAAACTGACCAAGCCCAAGCCTAATTTCACTTGTTTTGACCATCTTTTAGAAACCCATGTTGCCCCCTCACCCGCACGGAGTCCAGCTCCTTGTTCTTCTGCATTAGCTGCTTCTCCAGCTCCACAATCTTAGACATGGCCTCGTTCTCTGTGTCTAGCAGCTTATCCGTCAGCTGGCAAGAAATAGAAAGCAGATGGCAATAACAGGGTTAGTTCTAGAACAATCCAAGTCTATTCTCAAAGCTGTCCTTTAGAGATTAAAAAAAAAACACACAAATTAATGTTACATCATTGTAATGATCTGTTCATGCTATTTAATGGCTGCTTCCAGTCAAGAGTTTTCATCTGGCACTGAAGCAGATGTGGCACTTATGCAACTAATGGAGGACCTGATTATTAAAGCAATGCATTTGGCATCTTGGTAGCCATCAGAGAATATGTTGATCCACAGAAAGTCTGCTAAGAAGAAGTCAGTATTCCATACATGTGAAAGGTTCTCCTCAAGCTCCTCCACGCGTTCCAGCGCTGCATTTTTGGTTTCGGCATCCTCCAAGAGTGTGCCAACATCAAATAAGTTATCCAGGTATGCCTGGATTTGCACCTGTAGCTTATCACTCTCTGTGTGCTTCAGTCTCTACAAATACACATTCATATATACACATTCAGAATATATATGCATGTTTTTAGAAAAAACAAATTCCTTTACTGTAGAATCATTGAGAAGGACAGAGGCTTACCTCCAGGTACTCATCCAGTGAAAGTTTGGTAAAATCGTACTGAAGATGAACTCTGAAATTCATGTCTTCTACGGAGTGCACCACAATGTTAATGAACTGCATACAAGCAACCTACGATAAGAGAATCACAGACAAACAGCAATGTAAGTCCTTCAGTGCTGCAAATGCACTCAGGAAGCAACAACTCTAGAATGAAAAGCACTTAGGATGAGTGCATTCTCATATTAACCCACCATGAAATCAATATTGTTGTCCTCATTTTTAAAGTATTCCATTAGTTTCTCAAACCTCTGGGTCTCTGAGCAGACCTGGAAGAGAAGACGAAAGCCAAAATGATTAAGGCACCAAAAATTAACCTACATGTTTGAAAAGCTTACTTATTGTATATATACACACACACTTGCACAATATTATGACGAAAAGTAAAAAACAGGCAACTATGATCAAAAACACATCTGGAAATCACTGCATTAGACAACAGTTTTCCCTTGATCCAATACATAGTCAATTACCCAAGACATGTTTGGTGTCTGACGGTGCATGACGAGGCTAATGTAGTTAACCAGTAATACATCACCAAATAACACCACACAAACTGCATGTTTAACCCTTCAAACTGATGCAAAAACAACCACCCTCCTATCTGGGTTGATACTGGTTTAAGATCAGCAGTGTTGACTTTGTGTCCCTGCTGCCTGTTTTCCAGACTGACTCCACTGCTATGGAGCCATCTGCATGATCCATTCACCCTCCGGCCAAGCCAGAAAGCCTCACCAGCATGCTCCACTTATGCCCCCTGATAAGATTGGTCCCTACATAGACTCTTATTAAAACCATTCCTGCTAACATAACTAATCATACAGAGTTCTTAATATGTTTATAACACAGCAGTAATAAATCTAATCTTCATTCCCCCTGTCAGAACGTCTAATAATGCCTGGTTTGTAATAGTTCAATCTAAGCACTTGTGTAGTATTAGACCCACTTCTATTTCTTTATTTGTTTTTTATTACGGTCTCTCTGTTATTTATTTCTTTATTTCATGCTTTTGTTGTGTGATTTATTTTGCTATCCGGTGTCGACAAGAGGAGGATGGGTTCGCTGTCTGAGTCTTCCTCTCGCCTTGGGGAAGCTTTTCCTTCTCGCTGTCACCATTTGCTTCATCACTTGGGGCTCAGATCCGAATCTCAGAAAAGCCATTTTGTGACAATGTCTGTTGTTAAAAGCCCTATAAATAAACTTGAATTTGATCATTTATTCATAATTAGCTACTTACAACGAGGAAGGAAAATTGTATTTGTATTTGTCAGAATATAAAAACACATCATATGCATAAAACCTTTGAGCAAACAGAACAGGGGGATCTGACTTTGTCTAGTGAGCCAATTCAAAGAATATGGAGCAACTTCTAATACAATCTGATTCACTTGAGTGGCACACCTTGAATTTGTAGCTTAAACTTGCAGTGTGATTCATAGGGTTAAAGCAGCATGAAGGGTCATAGCAAAGTATTGTGGAAAGCACCAGTTCTACAGTCTGATCTACTTTACTATCTGCCAGTGTAGATATGCACAACTGTCTGGAGGCAGATTTCACCACTGATGACAAATGTAATAACAAATGTGGATTTGAGATGACTTAATTGATTGACTATATTTGGCATAATGGGGAAACTGTGAATGTGGTTAAGGAACTATTTTTTAAAAGCAGATTATTATAACTGTAAATGATAAGTCAATAATGTACCTCTTTGAAATGATCGAAGGCAGCTAGGATGATCTCGTGCCCTCCTCTTACCAAACACACGGCAGCCAGCAGCTCTAGCACCAATGCTTTGGTCCTGTTCAGCACACAGACATGACCAAAACAAACAACAGACAATGAGCTTTCAACAGCACTCATGTTACTCAGGAGTTGATGATCAGAGAACACACCATGCAGGTGGAGATTCTGTGTAACACACTAAGCTTGACCAATCAATCAGTAAGTCCAACATCCTTTTGGATTCTGGATGAGTGGTGCTGTCCCACCCACAGTGGAAATCATTCATAAAGGGTTTCTGCATCAGTAGCCACCCTTCATCACAGGTATTCTACCCTAATGGTCCGGTGAGCAGGTTCGGGTTACGAGAAGCAGTCAGTCACCAACTTAATCAGTGTACTTGACAATAATCGCCCATTCAGTGCTCCCACCACATTATGGGGAGAGCCCATCATTGAATCCTTTGATCAATTGTTATAGCTGAAAGCTCACTTATCAGCTGAGTGCAAGTCAATCACTGTGACCAGAAACGAGTCGTCCAGACAATGGTGAAGTTTTGTCACATGCTAATAGGCCCAGAAGGGCAGCAAAAGTGCGTGAGTGAGAACAGAAGGGTGCATGTGGTAGAAGAGGGGGTCAGTTACCTTGGATTCTTGTTGTTGAGACTCAGGGCAATTTCATTCACAGCATGCGGATGTGACATTACCATGTTGAAGCCGTACTATATGCCAAAAGTGTGAGAAAGAGAAAGAGCAGATAGGGTTAAAAGCAAGATGTTAAAGTCAGCTGTTGGCTCATCGTGTTAGGCCAAGGGTCTTCATTCCTCATTACTCACAGTGGTATTTAGGTAGCGAAGAAAAGAAAAATAATTCCTGTGTGTGTGTATACATACATATATACACACACACACATATACACACACACACACACACACACACACACACACACAAAAGCCATGTATCTGGACATCTGGGCAGTGTTTAATAGTAAAACACTAATATTAAAAAAAAATAAAATAACATTCATACAAGAAATGGTGGTTTTACATCACTCTGTTCATTAAAACATCTCCAAAGCTCTCTGTTGGAGTCTATATGACTTATATGCAACACTCGGTTTGGTAAACCAGTGTTTAATGATTTTCAAAGAAATCCACAAAAGGGCTGAAGACGACCAGCAGTCCAGTTCATCACAATCAAGTCAAGCCCTATGCTTAGTTACCTAAAACATCTGCACAGTACTGTATATACTGCATATGTACACTACTCAAACAGTTAGCGTAAAACAATATTTCTGTGTAATACAATAATAATAATAATCATATCTGCTGTTAGTAAAGATTAGCTGTGTTAGAAACTGCCATTGCAAATATCTGAAAATCGGGTCAGTAAAATTTGCTTTCCTGCTCCGTTTATACAATTTAAAATTATATTAATCACCAATGCAGTAGTGCAATTTTGCATAACAGTTTTGCATTACCAATGGTGAATTATAACTGTTCCACACTTAGTATAGTAACACTCTGCTTAGACACAAGATAATTACAGACACTCATTTAATCAATGTTCACTTTCCCCTTCTGTGTGTGTGTTTATTACTGAGAACATAAAGATAAGACATTTTGTAAAAGCCATGCATGGATTCCATTGGTATTACTGTAGTTGTACTGACAGGCTGCGCTTGAGTAACAGTAAAGTAAGGATGACAGAAGCGGAGTGATACTGCTTTCCCAATTTAGACTTTTTCTGCCAAATGGCTCAAAGTCTAAGGTGGTGTTACTCTTTACTCTACATACCTGGTAGTTCATGATGGCTCGGAGACACATGATGCAGACATGCACATCATCCTTCTTACACACCAAACGAGAGTTTTTCAGGGTCCTGCGGCTGGGTAGGGTGTTGGACCTGGGAAAACATTATAGAATCAAGACTGATCTGCCCAGCCAAAATTATAATACTGCTACTAACTTGGATAATAGACAGAAATCTGAATGACTATTGTTAAATGGAAACTTGAGAGATAGCACTTTACATATCAGTAATAGCTGGGTAATGATATGGCACTCTAATGGTAGCGCTGGGTTTTCTAGTTGTTACAAAACAACATCAGTAACTGGAGAGCAAATCAGTAATCTGTAATAAAATGGTTAAGGAACAGTAGCAACCTGAACTTTATTAATTGCATATTAATTTTCTAGTTGATGATAAACAGTTAATAAATCCAAGCTGGTAATGACATTTAAGCTTTGATCGGATTACCACTGAGAATGCTAATTTTCACTAGCACCCCCAGGGGATCTGTAATGTCATTTTGTATCATTTAGTAACAACTAGGACATGTGGAAGTTGGCCTGTGTGATGTGTTGGTCTGTGTTGGTTTGTTTACCTTAAGGAGTGGCGTGTGGAGCGTGGAATGCTGCTGCTGCTGACCGGCGAGGGCAGATTACTGTCACCATGGAGATCCTCTATAGATCTGCTCCAGGGAGTCTCCACAGACGCCCCTTCACTAGTGCTCTCTGTAACATCACCATCAAAGCTAAGAGAGAGAGAGAGAAAAAAAAAAAAGAGTTAGTATGTATATGTAATTACAAAACTTAACAGGGTGCCAAAACAAGCTTCTAAAAAGCTAGCCAAGACGCCTGATTTGGGGGCATAATTTCTTTGCTTCTTTCCATTTTTAAAGTCTGGGGCTCTTTTACAATAAAACACGTTAAAAAAAGGGCAGCAGTATTGTAGCAGTATGAAATATTTTTAAATGTCCACACATATGTGTCAACAGTACATTAAATGTATTCCATAATGTAGAACATTTTAAGGAAATAGCTTTGCATAAAATTTAATTAACCTTGATTCATCAACGACCCCAGATGCAGACGATCAGCCAAGACATATCTGGTATCCGAGGTTTATTTTTTTAGTTTACAACAGGAAATACCAGGCTAACGTTGCTAACAAACCCTGAAAGATTGGTCACCAATCTCATCTTTGTAAATACACTCTTGACCCACTTAAAATGCAAGATGTTTACTTATTTCACCCAGGCATATCTATTTGGTTTGGAACATTTAGTTTAGATTACTTACTTTGTCTATAAAAACTAAAATAAACTCCTCTGAACAGCTGAATGACGAGGAAGTCAATTGAACTACTCTTGTTTGACATCTGACAGATTTATTTTTTAGAAGCTAATAAATTAAGATTTGAGTATGCCTTTTTAAAAATGATATTATCTTGTCTTTTCAACTGTAAATGGGGTAAAGTGACCAATCATGGTAAAAATGTTTTTCCCCCCCTATACCTTTTTTTTAAGTTAGCAATCCCTTTAGCCAAACAGTTCTGCTAGCCATTCTATACAGAAAACAGAAATTGTCTTTCCAGTCAGTTCTCAATATACATGTTAGTGTATGCTTTTTAAATCTCCATAAATAAACCTGACTGCTCTTGTTAAGCATTATAAACATTTTCAAGGCAGCTTCCAGACTGGGGGCTTGAAGGTGTATTTATTATTCCTATAGTCAAAGAACTGTGACTATTTAATCATAGTCTGGAGCTCTGTTCTTTAATGGAATCAGTGTAGTCTGCGACAGGGAGACCGAGGTTGACAAGGAAAGGGATGGAGCATCTCTACTTACGTAACAGCGTATTGTGCAAAAGACAGGTATTCCACCAGCACGTCCAACCCTTGGTTCTCTTCATTCAGAAACTCTCTTACCCACCTGAGAGCACACCACAATCACTCAACAAATGCCAGCTCAAAAAACATCTCATTAGGCCTAAAACAATGCTTGAGTCACCTTCCAAACTCATGCTGATCAACTGATTGCAGTGAACCAACAACTTACCCGATATGATTGGTTCTAAGCGAAATTTCCAGCTCACGGAGCACTTGTGTGGATTCCTGGACTCTCCTCCTGAATTTCTGTAAGAAAAGCACCCACCTCAAAATATTAATAAAAACATCAGACACCACTTATGAAACTTTGCTGAGACTTTGTAATCCCAAAAACATTTGCTAATGTGGTTTCTAGCATTATGCCACACTGTTATTGACAAAGTACAAAAGTACAGTACAAATTGAGTGTTTGAAGGTGGCTGCTGCCAATTGTTTTTACCAACAAAATTTTTGTTCATTCAGAAGCCAAACACATGGTTGGCGGATCTTCTTCTTAATTTTTGATTCTATCTGTGACAGTAAGAGTACGAGATTGGTCTTGCCTCCATTTCTGCCGCACGCTAAATGAACTGAATAATGCAGGAGACACGTGTCTTTCTGGAGCTCTGTGCTGGGGACTGCGCTGTGCTTCTCAATAACATGTGTGCCAAGCATGCACACAGTCACACAGGTCTCTTGACACGTAAGCACATGCAATGCACAATGTTTCACCGCAAACTCTGTGTCTCTCTGTGTTTCTCTCAGCTTTCAGCTTCTTTATTATACACTATATGGCCAAAAGTATTGGGACACCTGTTCATTCTTTGTTTCTTCTAAAATCAAGGGAATTAAAATAGCTTTTGACGAAGTAACTGTCTCAGGGAAGGCTTTCTACTAGATTTTGGAGCACTGCTGTGAGGATTAGATTGCATTCAACGATGAGCGTTAGTTCCACTGCTCAACAGCTCAATGCGGTTGGGCTTTATAACCCTCTAGCCCACACCTGGCATTAAACATGTTCATGTTTATATCAATATTTTTTTAGGGATGCACCGATCCGATACTAGGATCGAAAATCGGTTCCAATACTAACAAAATTAGCTGGATCGGGTATCGGATAATTAATTTGATCCAAAGAACCGATCTATACATGGAACCCAGTTGTCGCACTGTCAGTATTCTAGGCTTCATAAACCAGGATCAGAGTAACCTACAGACATCATACACATATCATATAAAACAGCAAGACCCCCCATCTGTCAGCAAGTAACCCAGCTTGTCTTCCATATAAGGAAAACGGAGAAGGGAGGAGCTGCTAGTACCATAAACAGAAAATATGTTTTTATAGCAAAAAGTACAAATCTGTCCCAATGTACTTAATAAACTTAAAACATTAATTAACAGCTAGCTTTCAAGAAGTGCAGCTCACTTTTCAAAATCATCATAATCTGTTCAGAGCATCCATTTGCTTAGGAACACTGGAGCTTCTACAGTTTGTAACTACAGTAAGAAAAGAGGTAAAACACACCTTTCTTGTGACGGCTGGGTCCAGGAATCCTCTCAGCTTCTGGAGATATGTGTGGGGAGGGTTCTTCACCTGGAATCGTTCCTGTTTATTTATGTACATACAGACACACAAACAGACAACTTGTCAATAAAATGTATAACAAACAAACCAAATATGTGCTAAATGCAACACACCTAAATTAAGCAAATTACATAAGCCCCTGCAAATTTAATGACCCCCCACTGATGCACCTCCTGTCCTGCTACATTACTCAGCCAAATGCTTTGCAAGAAGCCACAGTTGCACCCCATCACCCCTGAACTCCCACTCCCACCCTGCACGCTTCTTGAGAGAAACATCATCATTCATTATTCATACCTCATTCGTTCAGGCACCTCAACAGACACATCCACCAAAGTCAGCCATGCTCCCCCTGGCTTACGTCAGCGTAACCATGGCGACATGCCATGGTGGATGCAGCGAGTGTGTATTAATAAGAAATCTATGTTCGCTCAGTAGTGGGAGTTGAAATCAGCATGTGATGTGTGTGTGTGTGTGTGTGTGTGTGTGTGTGTTTGGGGGGGGGGGGCACAGTAAACCATTAGATAGCTAATACAGTTGCTTAACTCTACACTTACGACACAGTTATTAAACTTTACTATTTGGTCATTATTAAGGCATGTAGTATGAAGGAGTGTGCACAACCCAAACACCCAAACACACACTTGGGAGATTTCAGAGTTAGTTAACCCCTTAAAACCCAGGCTTATTATTCAGTCATAAGTCTCATCCTATTAGTAATTCACTAACATAAATAATTTAGTAACTATTATAAAATGAACTCAATTTAATATTTACAGCCTTAAGGGTTCAACACAATTAAAAAATATTAAGGGTGTAACAATGAGTGTTTTCACCCTGACGGTCACAATGTGGAAGTTGTGGTTCGGTGCATGTAGTCATTTTGGGGAAATTTCAGAATTGAGAGCTCCACCTGGAAACCTTAAGCTGTTAGCAAGTTGGCAATTTGCCATGCTAAGCTTAGCTTGGTGAGTGCAAATGACCCTCAGGGGCTAGAGGACCCGTCTGCTTCTGTCAAATCAGCTATTTTCCCCATAACTTTTCTTTGGGAGGTTTGGGCTTAAGCTTTGAATGTATAAATATAGCCTCTCCTCCTCAGCCAAGCAGTTTGTTTGTTTATATTTTCTCATTTCATTGTATGCGTGTTACTCTATAGTGTATGTTGTGGTGATTTACATTATCTTAAAAAGGACCATTTAAAATCTATACAATTAAAAAAATTAAAATGAGAAACTGGTGTTTACATTAAGCAAAACAAACCACATTAAAGAAAGTCAGATTCGCTCTAAACAAGGCAAGCATAAATACAGCCTGGGAGGAACCAAGAAAAAATATATGTCTGGACGACAAGGAACGACTGAATTTAGAAGGTACAAGTATTACATAACGCTTCTTTAAAATGGTCCTGCTTTTATCTTTAATCTTATAGAAGTAGCTAAAAGTAAGCTACAGTTCCAAAACTACTCAACCGCCCGACTATCCCACAGGAAGAAGTGCATATTCATCATCATGACATCAGTGTGAGTATGCATCATTTAAGCCTTGTAACCTTTGTAACAGGATTTGATCAGTTCGACTCCTTTGCTCCTCCTGATACACATTTCAGCATTTCCTCTGAAATTAGATTGTCAGATCCCAGATACCAGTACTCATCGATACAGATATGCCTTTTTTGGGAAGTATGGCTTTATGATCCGAAGTGGTTTGGACTCCATAGTCTATTATTGCCGGCCTATCACATGCCAAATCAGTTCTACAGAACTTGACTGACAGACCTTAGTGATTCTGCAGAGATGTTGCCTCATTCACTCACCTGGTCACAGATTAGCTCCCACTTCTTCTCATTGTCGTACTGCCGCAGAATCCTCACCTTATCAGGCGGAAGGTTCATGGAGTTCTGAGAGACACACAGACAGCCATGTATTAGTTTATTTACTTACTATTGTTATTTTAAAAATGCAAAAATAAATAAATAAATAAATAAATAAATAAATAATCACATCCACTTGAATATAACTTGAAATAGATCATGGTAGTTTGACCTCTAGAGATCTGTATGTGGGTGTAATGTCTACAGTTCCTACTTTCTGACAGTAACAATTTCAGACTGACTGACCTTTTGCAATTCGCTGAAACCAGAACTGCCTTTAAAAATAAAGGCGGGTGTAGCGGTACACAAAACTCAAGATTTGATTTGATATGATTTTTTTAAAAACCCAGCAGTTCCGTGTTTGTTATAGCTTGAAATCTGACACTAGCTGACAAGCTGTCAGTGCTTGTACTGGAGTTTATAAAGTAAACACACTGGCTAGACATTAGCTAAAGTATGATTTTGATTCATCAATTACTTGGCAAAAGAAATGGCACTGCTTTTAGTTGGCCTATGACAAAACATTATTTCCTTTTTTTGCAAGTCACTTTTTCAGACAAAGCATCTCACCGTATAAACCATATTTACAAAAAAATGGACTTATCAAGAACAGATCTACACTATTGCTCATGACAAATGCTGTGAACGGTGTTAACAAAAAAGTTTACAAAAATATCTTACATGAACAACTCAAATTATTTTCCTCTAAAGATAAAACAAAGATAAGATCAATAGTTTGTGTGGTTTCTGACATCATGCAATCAATTATGACAATACCTGAATTCCTAAAGCAGCTCATCACCCCAGCTAACCCCACCTAAAACAAAGTTGTTGTGTGATCAACTGCAGCATTAGCAGCCCTGAGAACTGGTAAGTTTTGCTGCATTAGACAAAAATGCTGCTTATCCCCTTAGCCAGCAGTGTTTAACGTATTTGCTAAACTAAAACAGAGCATTAAGCTGACAATCACATGCTATTTTCAACTCTTTACCACAATTTAACATGTTTCTACAGCTACTCCCTGTGCTGACGTCACTTTGAGTGTTTCTATAGATGCTCACAGAGAACAGTCATGCTTACGCACCGTGCTCATGATGAACTCTTTCAGTAATGTCATGTAAATGGGACACCCAAACGTTATAAGGCAAATTAATCAACAACATGATTCACTGTCAACAGTTTAGCTGTTGTTGCTTTAGCTAATCTAATAGATGATACAACGTTCTTGTAAATAAAACAGCTTTGCTTTGTGGAAGAGAATGATTGAGAGAGAGAAAGACAAAACTGCTGGCAACGTTCAGCAGCATGATGTAATTTAAGATCCTTGATCAAACGAGCATAATAGAGCTTAGTGGCAGTAATGGCCAGTAATTTAACTTCTTAACGTGGTAGAACATTGCGGGCAGACACATTATGGGCAGAATAGGCTGATTGAGGAAAACTATGAACACCACATAGATAATACATATGCAAAACAGCTCTAGACATGTAGCAGAAAATATAGAAGAAAACTTGGGTTTTGTCAATCATTTCATATAACTAATAATAATAATAAATATTTTTTAGCCCATGGTTACGAAGCCCATGTTTGAGGTTTGAGATCTTTTTCCACTGCATCCCTGCTTGTATTCTTATATAACTGGTAACATGGTATCCTACTGCATATAGCTAACATGCATGCACACTTCGGACATTTTCAAGTTTGATAAGACTTTATTTACATTTCCAAATTCCATTCAAATGCTTTACAACCCCAACATTAACAACTGCGAGTTATAATTTATAACTGATTCATTAAATGCCCAGTCGTTTGATCATGGGTGTGTGCATGACAAGCCTCCATAAAGCATTACCCACTTTAGTCCGACAGGACACACTCAGATCACTGGCAGGGGTTTCCACGACACATGAAAAATGAGACCCCCTTGGAAGACAACAAGGGGGTACTGGCATTAGTTTTAAATTTCATTTGTATTGAAAAAATGTTAAATCTTTACATAAAGACGTTTTCATAGAACAAGAAGTTTTGCAGAAAAAGATATGCCATAGAAAGAACACCTTTGCTTGAAGTGTTTGGATAAAATAGAGATTCCTGAAGTTTCCTAAATACAAAGGTTTAACATTGATTCAAGTTTTTTTTCTAAAGCCACATGCTAAAAATAGCTGTAAAGTTAAATTGGACAATCTGATATTTGCCTCAAATAATGTACTGTTGGGGGAGGGGGGGTCATAGATGTTTTGAATGTGTTCATTTAATAGAAAAAGTAAAAAAGATAGGAAACTGGTTCTTCTCCAACTTATTCCAGTAAACTTGACGTATCACAAGTTGTGATGTATGGTGTATGACCCCTAGTTCTGCTCCTGGCATATACCTGTCCCACAAACATGATGCCTGATGCAAATAACCAGAAAATTACCAAGATGTTACAGAGCTGATATCGGTGTGTGAGAGCAAGAAAACCACTGTTTAGAATTTTTTTTAAAAGTGTAGGCCTGTTAAAACTGCCCTCACAGTAACATAATAATGAATACGGCTGCCAGACAAGGCCATATTGTTTTTCTTACTGAGTGTGTCGCCTGTTGCCTGCTGTTAATGCTAACGCTGATGTGAACATCTGGGCTATGACCTTTCAATCCAGGCTATCTGTGGTCACTGGCGAAAACACACAAATACTTCATTCCATAAGAATCGGCCATTCAAATCCTTTACAAGTTCCATTACTCAGCCGCCTTCAGTGAGCTATTCACGCTCGAATAGTGCTTTGGTCTAGGTGGGTACTTTTAGTACCGGAAACACATACGTAGGTCCCTTAGCATTCGACAGATGTGTTACCTTCTAATGAAGGTCATGTTAGGAACAGTTTGCAGAGCAGTGCACAGACCATGTGTGCACACTTCAAAGATCATGACTATGGATCGGAAGTCAGCCCATGCGTAGGGGTTACACAATTTTACGCCTTGACAGAAGGCAGACGTACAGTAATTTGCCTCCAGACGTCCACCTACAGAGTGCACCACAGTGCTTTCTCCACTTCACTGCTATACACTTCCTCAGCCTAAGAGTCACATATATCGGTGGGTTCCAAGCGTAATTACAGTGGCATTTAACCTCCTTTGGGAACGAAAGGCAGGCAGGGGGGCTCAAGGATCGCTGATGGATTAATCAGCACAAACGGAGGAGTGATGCTTCAGATTCTGAAGGGAAGAGACTGGGGGACTCAGACTGCGCAGTCAGTCCTATTGGGTCAGAATTTGTGATGCAAATCGGTGACAACCAGGCAGCAAAAAAGCATTTGCATTCCCTCCATTTTCTCTGTCTCCCCTCTCCTCACATCCACACACACCAACCGATACACTTCAACACACGCACAAACAAAATAGATGCACTGATTTTTGCATTTTGTAAGATCAAACCTTCATCTGCTTTTTGGCTGCAGTTCCCTTCCCTTCCCTTCTGAAGGAACGGGGCGATCTTAGATGTTGACACACGTCCAAAAGAAAGATCAGTGGTCACACATTAATTTAGGAGACTCTAGAAACCCTTTCAGCTTTCTATGAGGACAGGGGTGTTGAACCTTGTTGACCAACAGCAAACTCCTACATACAATCACCCAGTCATTCAAGAATGAGACCCGTCTCTATTTTGCCCCAGAGTATTTCCAAGTGAGATGCCAAGCTGAAGGGGCTTCACAGCTCATTCATATCATACGAGACTAAAGTAACATTCAAAGTGTGTGATAGCCTGGTTTCTAACATACAGTATGTTTACATCTACACACACACACACACGCCCACCAGCTTGAATTTGCAGTAGTGGCTTATTAATCAGCACACTGACTGCACTGTCCAGACCGTGGCAAGCGTTCAAGACTGCATGTCAAAGACGGAGCCCTAAAAACAAAAGACCTCCACAGGCGAGCGAGCGAGCAACACTGGCCTAGGCGATGCTAAGAGGCTGGATTACCATACGAGGGACTCCTCACCGACACACCGCAACCAAATCCAACCGAATTTACACACATCCCATAAACCACTGCCACTGCAAAAAGCTAAAGGGGGCATAATATCCACTAAAGTAGCCCGCTTGCAGCTGATTAGCCGCTATCACACAGGCGCAAAGCTTCAAAGCGAGAGCACCCAGCAGCCTCCACACAATGGACGTGTGTGTGAGTGTTTGTGCGCGCGTGCGTGCGCGCGTGCGTGTGCTAGCAGCTTGCAGGCAATCCGCTACCTACAAAAACACGACCCCTGCTATTCCCACGCAGGTCCCCCTTTTACCAAAAAACACTTGAGTTACATCGTCAGACATTACCAAAGCGATGGAGAACCTCTCCTCCAGCTCGGCCGGGTCCGGCATGGGCAGTTTGGGGGGCTTGCTCCTCGCCCTGAAGTCCGTGAGCTGGGCATCCATGCTCTCCGCGTTTCCCATGGTTTCTTTTTGTTATTGTCGTCCGTGTGGTAACGGACGGCTCCTCGACCGTTTCTTTTTAAACGTTGGCTCCGCGCGCGAGGTCCCTCTGAGGAAAACGAGGAGACAGAGAAGACGACGATTTCACGATAGCCCTTAAAGATGCGCCGCAGAAGGGATAAAACCACGCCGAGCGCCACAATAAGCGTGCCTACATCCTTAATCCGTGGCGTTTCGTCGTCGTCGTCGAGCTCCCGGTTCCGTCCGCCGCTGCTGCCGCTAGTTAGCGCAGAGCATCTCCTCCAGTCAGTCAGTCAGCGTGGGAGGGAAGCTTTGTCCGTCTCCAGCAGCTCGGCTAACGGCTCCCTGCGCGTGAGCGGCTCGCGGACGGGCATGGCTCGCTTCGGTGTGCGGAGAGCGAGCTGGCTAGTTAATCCGCGGTGTGTGTGTATGTGTGTGTCTGTGGAGAACAGACGGAGGCTCGGCCGAACGTACACTGTCCTGCCACCCCCCTCTCTCGCTCGCTCGCTGTATCTCTCCCTCCCTCTCACACACACCAAACCATTCAGACAGACACAATGAAGGCTTTGAGCATCGAGCCCCTGCTGGGGCGTGCCAAAAAGCCGAGAGCCGGCGGTGGGTGGGAGAGAGAAGGGGGGGGGGGGGGGTTGCAATGTTTTGTTCCGTTGCATGCCGGTAAATGCAGTTCAGAGAAGTCAGGCTAACCTCTTTAGTTTCTACAGCGCTGTAGGGTCATTATTCTGTGCATGCAGGGCTTCGGTCTATAAGCATATTACCTAGGCATGGTCACATCGTCCAGGGGCCAGAGTCTGGCTATTGTATGATCTGTATTATTCATATACTTGTAAAAATAAAAATTACAGAATATTCTATTGCATACAGATAGAGCAGTCTATTTAGAAGCCATCTTGATGCTGACACAAGGTGCATAGTCAGCTTATTTTGCATAGTTGACATACCATTAACACTAGTCCGACTGGATATGGCAGAAGGGCTGACCGAGGGTGCCTTGGAAGCAAGAGGATACTAGGCTAAAAGCTAACCCAACTGACCAACTACAATCACTTTAGCTAGCTAACTGCACACCATGGTATGAGGATGCAGAGATGACAACAATGCTATCTGATATGGCTTGGGAATAATCACACAAAAGCCTAGTCTCAGCTATGCTCCCCACATTGTGGTGATGTAAACCAGCTAATCAAAGGAGAGCTTATCATTTCCATGATCTTTCCATGAAAGGGAAACCAGCATGTTTCATAAAATCATTTTCTTTTACAATATAAGTTCCTGGTGTGGACTGTATGAATTTAGAAGGAAATTGTATGTTGTGAAACTGTTGTGAAGCAGTCTACTCAGGCTTTAGTAGAGCTCAGTAACACTGAGATAAATAACTGATCAGCACAGTGATTTATCAGTCTACTCAGGCTTTAGTAGAGCTCAGTAACACTGAGATAAATAACTGATCAGCTTAGTGATTTATCAGTCTACTCAGGCTTTAGCAGAGCTCAGTAACACTGAGATAAATAACTGATCAGCACAGTGATTTATCAGTCTACTCAGGCTTTAGTGGAGCTCAGTAACACTGAGATAAATAACTGATCATCACAGTGATTTATCAGTCTACTCATGCTTTAGTAGAGCTCAGTAACACTGAGATAAATAACTGATCAGCTCAGTGATGTATCAGTCTACTCAGGCTTTAGTAGAGCTCAGTAACACTGAGATAAATAACTGATCAGCTTAGTGATTTATCAGTCTACTCAGGCTTTAGCAGAGCTCAGTAACACTGAGATAAATAACTGATCAGCACAGTGATTTATCAGTCTACTCATGCTTTAGTAGAGCTCAGTAACACTGAGATAAATAACTGATCAGCTTAGTGATTTATCAGTCTACTCAGGCTTTAGTAGAGCTCAGTAACACTGAGATAAATAACTGATCAGCTTAATGATTTATCAGTCTACTCAGGCTTTAGTGGAACTCAGTAACACTGAGATAAATAACTGATCATCCCAGTGATTTATCAGTCTACTCATGCTTTAGTAGAGCTCAGTAACACTGAGATAAATAACTGATCAGCTCAGTGATTTATCAGTCTACTCATGCTTTAGTAGAGCTCAGTAACACTGAGATAAATAACTGATCAGCACAGTGATTTATCAGTCTACTCAGGCTTTAGTGGAGCTCAGTAACACTGAGATAAATAACTGATCATCCCAGTGATTTATCAGTCTACTCATGCTTTAGTAGAGCTCAGTAACACTGAGATAAATAACTGATCAGCACAGTGATTTATCAGTCTACTCAGGCTTTAGTAGAGCTCAGTAACACTGAGATATATAACTGATCATCCCAGTGATTTATCAGTTTACTCATGCTTTAGTAGAGCTCAGTAACACTGAGATATATAACTGATCATCCCAGTGATTTATCAGTCTACTCAGGCTTTAGTAGAGCTCAGTAACACTGATATAAATAACTGATCAGCTTAGTGATTTATCAGTCTACTCATGCTTTAGTAGAGCTCAGTAACACTGAGATAAATAACTGATCAGCTTAGTGATTTATCAGTCTACTCAGGCTTTAGTAGAGCTCAGTAACACTGAGATAAATAACTGATCAGCTCAGTGATTTATCAGTCTACTCAGGCTTTAGTAGAGCTCAGTAACACAGATAAATAACTGATCATCCCAGTGATTTATCAGTCTACTCATGCTTTAGTAGAGCTCAGTAACACTGAGATAAATAACTGATCAGCACAGTGATTTATCAGTCTACTCAGGCTTTAGTAGAGCTCAGTAACACTGAGATAAATAACTGATCAGCACAGTGATTTATCAGACTACTCAAGCTTTAGTAGAGCTTAGTTTACTCATGCTTTAACGATTTGTTATTAAACCATTTGTTGAGTTCCTTCAGACATTTCATAGATGCTTTGACATTTGCATCATTTGCTGGTATTTCTGGAATTCATATTGTCAGTGCCACTGCTAGCCACACACCCTCAAAACAAAACAGACCCACCCCAATAAGGGGCTCTTATATATAAGATATGCAGTTCCCTTTTTTTAACCTACATTTAGTAGGCTGATAGTAGCCAAAGAGTTTGATGTCCTAGGCCCACAGCACTTGCTTCAAAAACTGACCAGCCTTCTCTAGATGTTCTGTAGCATACTTCAAACATCATATTGACTCTTTCATGAAGATTAGGTTTGTGTAAGCACAATGTTGAAGTCCTTTTTAAAACAGCATTCTGTAGCATTTTTACCTAAACATAACAGCTTTAAAATCATGTTAATAGTACAGTCTCTGTTGTTGCTATTACAGGTTCGGCACAAACGTTGGTGAAGCGGTAAGGACAATGCTTGTGAGAACTGCAAAATTCTGCTTAATATTACTCTACTGCATCAGTCCACATTAAGGCTGCAAGAAACAACTATTTTGATAGTGGAATAATCCTCATCTGCAAACTGAAGGGCGGGACTTAATCCATAACCAGCAATCTGACTAGCTCTTTTTAATCCATACCAAACAAATCGAATATTAAATGAGCACCCCTAGTCCACATGCTTCACTTTCACTTTCAGTGGCGGTTCTATATACCATGTCCTTTAAGGGTGGCTCAAAGCATGAATTACACCTCCCAACTGTAGGGGGAGCCCAGGAGCAAGGGTTACATTTCCTGCATAGTGCTGCTTTAAGCATAGCTTACATACTGAATGTAAATTCAAAACTGGGTGGAGGACATGTCTAAAAACTGCATGTGTGTTCACTAGTCAAACAAACAGACACGTTAAGAGAGGGGATCACTTTTATTTATGCGGCCACTCAGATTTTGATGATGAACTGGTGATAATGTTTAAAGTCTAAAACAACATGAAGTGGTTCATTAGACATCATTGATTCACATGATTTTTCAATATGTCTCAGTTAAGCTTGCTTAAACATTGAGTGCACAAACCGGACTACTACCTCTGTATACGGGCCGTGAGGAAGTGTGAGGGACTACTTCTGTCTTAATATGCAAAGTGGAAAAACTCACCAATCCCAAGTTTGAGTTCTACGGCTATAACTAATTCATTGTCAGAGACTACTCAGAGACACGCAGCATGGCGGCAGAAGCCTGTACAAAGACATAAATAAAAGATGAGGACTGCAGTGGGACCTTCTACACCAAGTTTTACCTCGATATGCCAGTCTGCTTTGTCATGCAAGTCAACTAAAATAGGGCAAACAAACCTTTGAACAGAAATAGCACAGACAAACCTTGGCGAGTCAGCTGAAGTGTGCAGCATGGATTTACACTGACTGCATTTCAGAAGACGGTGATCATTGGATTATACAAACGTAATATTCACTTATGTGGACACATACCAAAATCCCACACACCATACAGATCAGTCTTGACTTAAAAAAAACAAGACTTAATTCTGTTGTCAACAAATCAAATAAAAATTGATTACTGATTTTTTTATACAGTTCGGTCTCCACCAGTGTGTCTGCTGCCTTGAAGCCTCAGGCCAGAAGGCATACATCATGCAAGGCTATATTACGTGTTTAAAAGCATAAAGTGTTGCACCACTTGGGTGCGCTACAGTGCAGAGTAGAAACAGTGAGGCATGCACAAAAAAAAAGAAGTCCAAGCAGCGTGACCCAAAATAAGTGATGACACTGCGGAAAATAATGGCATGCCATTGGGGCAGAAAACACATAGCAAACACATAGTGGTATTTTGTTCCCTTCTAGGCCCAGAATGAAAGCCTGTGTTTCTTTGAAATAAATAAATGTGTTAACTAAGCAAACATTGACATGGTGTTTACATATCATGTCAACAAGGCTGAAAAAGTGCACTCTTAACACGGGAAATCTCTACACAACAGACAAGCCATGTTGTGTACTGACGGGGAGTCGAATTTAAAAAAAGATCGAGAGTGAGTTTGTTTAATTAGCAGCTATATTCTTAACTGTGTGAAAAATGTGCTCAAACAGTAGCCAGCTGATAATAATTGATTTTTCATCATGTCAGTATCTGCAGCTGCTCAAAAATATAGTCTTAAAAGGCATATATCCTACATTTTTGTTATTTATATATAAAAAAACTACTAGTTGGGGAAAGAACTTAACACGTCTCCTCCGACACATGAAGTCAGCCATTGCCTCTTTTCGAGCTGCCGCCGTTACAGCAGTGCTGGGGTACACAGAGGAAAGCACCGGGTACCCAGCTCCGCTACACCAGCTAACAGATGCCTGTGCAGGCCAACATCACTTAAGATTTATGAGGGGACAGAGAACGGCATCTACCTACCCAGAGAAAGCACGACCAATTGTACTCTCTCAGACTCCAGCTGCTGATGGCAAAGTGGCATGGCTCAGAATTCGACCTTACGACCCCTGGGCCATAGTGGATATCCTACATTTTTCCTGGATTTTCTTCTATTGTAGTCCACTTACATTTGTGTATATTTATGTTCCAAAACTGAAAAAAAGAGCAAGTATCTTTCTGACCTTATGCTCGCAACTGTTGTGAATATGATCCATGTCACCATGACCATGTGATGCATTCATATGTACAGCGTGGTGGTTTCCCTGCTCTAACAGACCTGCTAAACCGGGCAATTAACAGGTGAGGTGAATCAGGTGTGCTTGAGCAGGAAAAGCATAAAACTGTGTAGGAATCCAGCCCTTCAGGACCGGAATAGTCCACCACTGGTTAATAAGAAAAAAATGGCGTGCAATGCATTATGCAGCACATTCTCGGCCCCAACAGCATGCCATAAAACCCTGGAAACTGTCTGAACATCCAGACATAGGAACCAAAAGGTCGTTCAACAGATATGCAGTTCAACTGAACAGTCCATTTCTGGCAAAACAGGAGCTGCTGCTGTTGATCATTTTCAGGAAACCAGGAGAACATGCTGGAATGTCTTTGATCTTAATGAACATCCACTTCATACGAAACAGTTTTTACTCTTTTACCACTTGGGCTGTAAAGACAGAAGTGAATAAATATTTGCATCAGTGAAAGACTCATAACACAAGCAGCAGGGAAAAGAGTGTAAGCTTTAAGAAGATTCATGGTTGTCTCCCACGGTATCCAATCGTCTGTTCGTTCCTCCACCCATCCTTTCCTCTCGTCTTGTCCTTGTTTGTCCTGTTACTCACTCTTCTTCTTCTTCTTCTTCCTCTTCCTCCTCTTCTTCTTCCTCGCCTTCTCCTTCCTCCTCCTGCATGAACTCCACCATCAGTTCAGCTGTGCAGGAGGCCTCCCCTAAGCTGTTGACCGCCTTGCAGGTATACTTTGCATCGTCATCGGGGCACACCTCAGAGATCACCAGGCTGCAGTGGCCGTCCTCCTCGTAGTCGATCTGGAAGTGACGTGTCTCCTTGATGGGCTGGTCGTCCTTGTACCACACCACCTCAGGATCTGGGTAGCCTAAAGAAAAAGCACATGAGTACCTTATTATCATGCCTTTACTCATGTCCAGACCCGAGGGTCACTTACTTTGAACAGTGTCAGGGATTTACCACACCAACACCCCAACCCATCTCATGAAGCACTGTCTTATTACACAGCTTATTATACTCAGTATTGCCTGTTATTAGTGCTCTTAGCCTTTATCATTTTTTCGTTGAGAGAGGCGTGATGGTATGGGCTGTATTAGGTGATGGAAGGTGTTAATAATAGAGACCAACTAGTCCAATGGGGCGCATTGATTGCTCTGTACAACTCGCCGAAGTCGACGTTCCCCTCAGGCATCAGTAACCCATGGGACACCACTATTATATTGTTTTGGTGCCCACAATGTTGTCACAACGTTAAAATGTTCTAAAATACACAATGTGTTCTAGTGTCAGAAAATTGTAATGGAACAAGATTGGAATTTTGGAAAGTTGTCAAATGTAGTCTGATGACCAAGAGGCAATGTTACCTAATGTTGAGGTTGCGACAACATTGTGACAACGTTGTTGAAAAAAAGTAAACAGTGCAACCTTCATACTTTGCAGCAAATATTTTAAAATTACTGTGTATATTCATAGGCTATATGATGCCACAAAATTGGTCCACCTGTAAAATTCCCAAACCTCCCAGTTGATCTTTGTCAGTGATGTGTGTTTACTATGTTACCTCACCGAAGCGCCATTTTAGAGATACTGATTTAGTGAGCAGTGTGAAAGTAAAAGTAGTAGCAAATAATGTACGTTACTTTTCTAATCTTGAGTAGCACAGAAATCAGCAAAACTAGAGAAGCCAAGTACAGTGAGAGGACACTAGCAACCTCAAATAGCCAAGGACTATTATTTCAGATAAATTATCATTTATTAAAAACACTCATCCAAACGACCTGACTAAGAAAAGCTATACATCTGAACCTCGCACTGCTGCCTCCAACCTCAAACTCGGATATTATTATCTTGTTTACGGTGTAAGTGTGTATGCCTGTGAACACTTCCAACTAGGCTATAAAACCCACAGAACTTAACTTGCATTCAGGTTTTTCTCCAGTGATAACAAAGCATTACAAGTATAAGAGGCTGTATTTAGGCTGCAATGATGATGAGATGATGTAGTCCCAACATAGTTCTGAAGTAAGCCAGAATTAATGTTCAGCTGAAGCAAATAAATAAAAAAGATCATGTCATCATAATGAAACAAACCAATGTCTAACAAAGTTCTAAAGAAATCCAGATACTTTACAGTCTAAACAAAACCAGATTAGCTTGTTTTGCTGCCTGTCTTGTAATCTGTTTAGTAGCATGCCTTCTCTAAAACCACAAATGGATATAATAACAAAATTAGCTGCTTTAGAAGACAGAACACTCACACAATATGATTTGTACCCTTTTACCTATCAAAGCCTTGTATACCTTATTTTTCCCAGACTCTGTCTACAGGTTCTACAAGGTTTTTTTTTTCATTTAAGACTTCATTAAAGATTCCATGTCAGTGTTAATTACCTTCGATCTTGCAGTCGAAACGAGCGGCGCTGCCTTCCACAACCTCTACATCCTGGATGACCAAGGAGAAGGTCGGAGCTGCAGGTGTGTGGTTCTCATCCTCGGCACTCTCTAGGAATGGCGCAGGGGGGTTCTCTGAAGGTATGTACACATACACAAGATGAATACCTGTTTACTACAATAATACTATGAATAAAGCAATATGAAGATGGATTGCTTTGCTAACCTGGTTTATTATCTTCTGTTGGGGAGCCTTTCTTTGGGCCAATCCCAGCTAGCATTCCCATAGAGCTAAATCTGGAAATGGCTCTCACCGCATTCCCTGTTTTCTGTACAGCAAGGATAAAAATGTGCTTAGTTTCTGACCCTATTAACAACTAAGCTGCAGTTGCTAAGTTAGCAACTCTCCATCTTCTCGTTCCTTAAGAGACCACTTAATTTATTTTCTTAAAAAATTTGCATCTCTACATGTATGGCGGCCATATTCCAGGCATTTCATCAAACAAAGCTGAGTTTAAATGACAAAGTCACCCAAAGCAATGAGCCTGCTAAGACATCAAAGCTGTGATTGGCAGTCATGTTTATTTCACCATAGTGATTTGTAAATGCTCTCAAAGTTCAAATATTAGTACTGTGTTGTTTAAATTTGAATAATAACTTATTTGCATTATAATTAGAATAAAAATGTATCCCCATTATTTGAGCAGTTGTTTATGAGCAGTTGTCATTTCTGCAAATAAATGCTCTAAATAGCAATATTTTTATTTGGAATTTACGGGAAACAACACAAATGTTAATTTGAGAAACTGATAATGATAACTCTTATTTTTTGCCAGAGCTATATATATATATATATATATATATATATATATATATATATATATATATATATATAGTGACCCTAGTGATAAAGTGAATGAATATTGTGATGAAATATGAATATTGTCACACTGTCCCTCTTCACAATGACCAGACTGAACCAACTGTTAAGCATGGTGGTGTTAGCATCATGTCTTGGAGCTGTTTTGGAACTGGTACACTGCACAAAGTAGATGGAATAATAAAGAATTAATTAAGATAACATCATATCATCACCTAGACAGTGTTTTCCAATAGGAATGACCTCTAACACACATTAAAGGTCACTGTGGAATGGCTAAAGCAGGCATTACGCCTTTGTTTGGTGTGCTATTAGGTGGGCTATATGTATATGTTTGTCCCCGTATGTATACTTTTGACCCTATGTTAATTTCAGAAACAAATCTGGCCCAGTATTGGCATGGCATTCATTCCCATGCATAAAATACTTCTTATATAAAATACATCTTATGTATGTAATGTTATGCCCTGCATGTTACCCTCAACCATGAATCAATGAATATAATACATTTTAAACTTAGTTTAAAACTGTCATAAAACAGTGTCTCAGACATCAGGTCGTGTATACGGAGCCATTCTGTGTAATAGCTTCCTGTGAGGCATTACATGGTTTAAGTGTTTGAACAATTAAAACTCTCAATTTAGTAGAATAAGTTCTCCAGATCTGAGCATTTCACATCAAACCACTCTAAATCTCTTGGTTTACATCTTCATGATTTCATAATGGAGAACATTGGACAACTTGGACACAAAATTGGACAATTTTCAGCAGCAATTAAGCTCCAATCCAAAAGCAAATGGTTATCTCTGTAATTCTGACCTGCCACCGGCGCCTCAGAATGTACTTCTTCATGCGCTCCTTGGACAGCTGCTTGGCCTCCATGTTCTTAGTATCTTGCTTTAGCCAGGTGTGCTCCAGGCACTGGGCGCAAGTCAGCCGGGCCCTGCAGTTCAAGAAATCATAGACAGGGGGAGCACTCAGACATACAATGAATGGAAATTCACAAATTTGAAAACAATCGTTCTGCCTAGAGCACTGCGAGCTGGCGGTGACAGAACCATGACCATCAAAATAAGATTACATTAAATGAATCCACAAGTTGATCGCCATACCAGAACGCTTATCTAATTATCTTAAACCTTGGGACTCACTTCATGTCTTTCTTCAGCAGACTGCTGATGAAATCCTTGGCCAGGTCTGAGATCTCATCAAAAGACTCGTCCTCAAAGTCCCAGGTTGCAGAGGTAACGTTAGCAAGGGTTTCATTATCATTGTCCCCCATGAATGGAGAAAGACCACTAACACTAAAGTTAAAGAGAAGAAAGGGGGCTAGTTAGATAGCACAGCCTAAGACTTTCATACTATTCACCATAGTCTAGAATGTGTATCAGAATCTAAGGCCAGGGCTTCAGTGTGTGTCATTTTAAAGAGGCGTTCTGATCTATAGAAGTTTATAGAGTCTGATTTGATCACAGTGATAATGACAGAAAGATATTACACAAAATAGTTATGAATACACTGATAGATGCCTGAGACATTATTTTACAGTAGTTTTGAGAGATGACCTTGGCCTAAAAGACTTTATAAAAGACATGCATAGCTGAGAGGTACGTGCAGGGCATTACACAGCAAAAAAATGTGTTTATTTTGGATTTACCAATATTTTACTACAATCAGCATTACATATCAAACTCATATAATGCTGATGGTTTGGGATAGTACATAAAATATTAATACTTGAGTAATATTTGAGTCCTGTCATTAGCACTGTAAAAGAAATCTGAGTTGGGCAGTTTGCCAAAACTGACTGAATTCCTGAAATTTGGAAAATTTAGTGACCTCCCCCACCTAACATTCAACTGCATTCAAACCACCTGTCCATTTACTGTGTATACTTTATTTATGTAAAAGGTAAAGGTGCACATATTTGTCACTGTACAGCGAAAGGTGTCCTCCGCATTTAACCCATCTGTGGTAGTGAACACACACGTGAACCAGGGGCAGTGAGTACACACACACACACACACACCCAGAGCAGTGGGCAGCCAACTCCAGCGCCCGGGGAGCAAAAAGGGTAAAGACAGAACAGGCTACACAACAGTGGCAGCTTGCCGAGCCCGAGAATTGAACCCACAACCCTGTTATCGATAGTCCGGCGCTCTAACCGCTGAGCCACCACTGCCCCCATATATCAGTATATCAGTATTATCAGTACACACACTGAATGTTAAGCTTCAAGAGATAAATCTTTCCATCCAGAGGATGCAATTATCACGTACAGGATGTAACAAATGACGCCGATGCTCCACATATCTGTTGGGTAGCTAATTGCCTCATAGTTGATCACCTCAGGAGCCACAAACTCAGGTGTTCCAAAAAGAACTTTGAGTGAACCGGAGTCCTCTGAGGATAGAAGACAAAGAGTGTGATCAGTTTGTCTGAAATACCAAATGGATTTCATCATATTAAGTATAATTCTGTAAGGAAAACATCAAACCCTCATCATGGAACAAAATCAGTTCACCCTCAAGTGTCACAGAAAAAGACCAATGACCAATACCTAGCCTCCTCGCAAGACCAAAGTCGATGAGTTTGATCTTGCTGCCCGTCTTGTTAACGCACATGATGTTCTCCGGCTTGAGGTCCAGGTGCACGATGCCCTGCTTGTGGATGAACTGGACCCCGTCGATGATCTGGAGCATGTACTTGATGACCTCGCGCTCTGTCAGCTCAAAGTCCTCGTCTACGATTCGCTCAAACAGCTCACCGCCAGAGATCCTGCAGCCAACAGGGGAAGAGGCTGACATCACCAATCAGAAAGTGGAAGAGACAGTGCAAAGACGCAATTGGCTGCAACACACTTTATCTGCATTTTCCATTAAACAATCAAGACGTATTTCTGTTCCTGGAGCAGCAATAAACAAATCTCATACTCGAAATGAGATTCGAATCTGGGCCTTTTTTCCATCATGGCTGCCAAGCAAGAGGCTGAGTGGACCCCTCCTTCGCCCCTCCCTTTGCTCTTATTCTTTAGTGCTATATAAGGACATGTGACAACCACTTCTCCAATCACACACTGCTGCCTCTGCACACTGACCTCACCATAAAAAGCAAAACTGGCGAAAAGATTTAAGGGTGTTGAAGGAGGGGGGAAAAAAGCTCACCACCAAACATCCCGGCATGTTCAGAAGAGCTCTCGGTGAGAACACTCTGGTCTGCTTAATAAGTTAATGTAATCATCACTGTCGCCTTCAGATCCACGCCACACTCTTTTCCCTAACAAGTTCTACTTGTTAGAACTTAGCATGGGTCAGGTAAGGTGGAATGGACTTACATTTCCATCACCATCACAATGTCGGACTTGCCCTCGAAGGCATCCACACACTGCACTAGCTTCGGGTGGTGGAGGCTGTTCATGATGCCAATTTCTTGCCGCACATTCTCCTTCTCCTTCTGTGAGAAAGCCTTGATGAACTTCCCTGCCCACACCTTTTTTGAGGACTTCTCAACCAGTTTGAAGACCTGGCCAAATTTACCCCTGAGATGAAAGCGGGAGAGGGAAAGGAAGAAGTAAAGAACATTAAAAGATGTGAATCAGGCCCATGGAGGAAAAGAGTTTATGGATTTGGCATATTCAGTAAAAGTGTTCCTTACGTGCCCAAGCGATCCTCTACGTCATAGAAATCCTTTACACTGCAGTCTTTCTTTATAACCACATTCCTGTATTCTGGCTCTTTCTCAGCATCTGAGAAGTTGTAAGAGAAGAAACACATCAGAAATGAATAAAATGAGTAAATGTTGGATGAATATATGGAGGGATCTTGGGACTGAACCTGGAGTAACCCTGCCCTGCTCATTTTTGGTGTTTTCCTTTCCCACATGATCTGACTACTTAGCTCCATTGTTCTCATAGGGAGGTTCAGGGGTTCTTAGACAGTATATACTTTCTCATGACCCAAAAGAAATGTGGGAAACTAGACTTATGAGTCTAAATCAACTAAAGCAAAGCTGTAATTTGTCTAAAAGGCTCTAGCAAACAAGACTATGAAACTAGCCAGGCTACTGGTTACAAAGCACCTAAGTGATACCAGCAAATGCAAGAATAAAAAAGAAAAAACGAATGGTAACTGCTAGTAGCTCAGCGGGTTACTAAAGTCCGAAAGTACTAAAGAGCAGGGAAAACACTAAAGGCCAGGGCTAGGAACCACTGGTAATGATGAATAGATGACTGGATGGCTGGGTTGAACACTGGACAGGTGAACTGGTGGATTTCCAACAAGTAGACACACTTCCTGGAACACATACCATCATCAGACACTGCTGCCTCTGCTTCCTCTTCTTTTTTTTCTGGGTATGGAAGCAAAAATTCAGTAAGTTCATAGCGTAAGTCCCTTGTTCTGCTGCAGTAAGTTCTCTTGTGCTGTTGTCAATCAAGGCCATTCACTATGCATCCTTCAAAGTAAAAGTAAAAATCTTGCACTCTCTCCTGGCTCTGTCTCTCACCTGGTTCCACCTGTACGCCCACAGTGACAGGTTCCGACTCGGCGCTGGGTTCTCCAATGCCATACATGTTAACGGCCCGCACCCGGAACTTGTACTGCCGGTCAGGGAGCAGATCTTGGATGTGGTAGGAGGTGCTGTTACAGGAGGTGAGGGCAGTCCATTTGTCGTCCACAGAGTTCCAGATCTCCAGGTTGTACGACTGGACGATGCTGCCGCCATCATATGTAGGTCCATACCAAGAGAGGGTGAGTGAGGACTTGCGGATGTCCGAAGCAGCTGGAACTCCAGCTGGGGGATCGGGCTTGTCTGAGGAAGAGAAAAGCAGTGATCACAGCACAAGACATAGCAGCCATTAGTGACTCTGGGGCAGTTGTTGTCCCTTGGATTCAGTGTTCAGGTTTTGAGCTTTAGGAGGGAATATGTTCTACACATGACATGTATCAGACTGTGGCTGTCCAAAAAAAACAATCTCCAATATAGTGTCTTTACAGGAGAAAGCAAATTCCTTTTACTGGTCTATTTGTAAAGAATTTATTACACAACGTAAAGGGCAGCTGCTGTGTTTTACATTTCTGGAACGTTTCTGAGCTCTGAGTAATTTCTCACCCTGGAAGTACAAAGTGATTCACATGAGGGTTTTTTACACAGTGTCACAGAAGTACCACTTTTGGGTCACTAAACTGATGTTTCTTCAGAGAAACACTTTTGGAGATAAGATGTGTGAGTGTGAAGCGCTTTTAACCCCTTATGCTTCATGATTTTTGAAGTTATAACAATGGAGGAGAAATGCCAGGTTGGTTTTAAGAGGAGGTTAAACCTTATAAACTTTTTGGAACAATGTAAAGGTCCTGGAAAGATCCCTTTAATAGGTATGAAATGTCTATGTTACATTTTTTGTATGTTTTTTAATTTAAAACATGTTTTATTAAATCAAATGTGTTTCTTTTATGGCACCACTCAAAGAACCCATTGTTCTTTGCCAAAAAAATGCTGTGAATTTCTTGCAAAACAAGTGCTGGTGGTTTCAGCCCTGATCCTGTGTTTTCCCAGCTCTATCATATACTTCAAATAATCAGCTGATTTAAAAGAGTGTGTTACAACAGGGAAAGCATTCAATTATGCAAGGCAGGGCTATTTCTGGTCCAGGATTTGGAACTAGTGCATTATGGAACATCCTGAGCTTTGTCGACCATTTGGAGTAACAACCACTCAAACCAGAAGAGCAGTGGATAGATTATAATATATATAAAAAAAGAAAAACAAGGTTTATGAGACAATAAACTTATAAATGCACATATTCACATTGTTTATATTGTTATATCTTTATAAGTGTTACCCTCTCAGATGACAGTCATACACATCTTATTATTAAGGGTCTTATCTCAGATATACCAAATCAGGTGTCCCCTCATGCACTGCTCGTTTGCTTTGTCCGGCTATGTACAGCCTCCCCCGGGAACGCTGGCTAAATTCCTCCAGACTGATGTCACAGTAATGAGCCAGAAATTAAATTACACATGGTTTGCATGGCCTCTAAATAAGAGGGCCGCAGATGGCTGCAGTTAATGCGTTTTATGGGTTTATTGTTGTAGCTAGGTCACGGGGTTGCCTTGCGGCAGAATGAAAAGGATCTTGAGAAAGAGATGTCCGTTTAAAAAACACCTCGTGAGTTATTGCAGCATGTCATATACAGAGCCAAATGTCATTATCCAGTCTTCGAGGGAACCATTTGTGTATATAGAATAGAGCGGTTCTTCCAATGTGTTCAAAAGTTCAGTGTTCTCAGAGTCTAGAACATTGATGGAAAGCATTAAACCTAATCTGTCATATCAGGCCTCCCAGAAATGCTAAGCATTCATACTTCTCTCTCTATCTCTCTATCTCCCCCTCCCTCCCTTGGTCTCCCTGCCTCCCACTCTAACTGCAGCGCCCTCATCAGGCAGCGAGTCCCATACCTACGACGGTGAGGTTCAGTGAGGCCTGCTTGCTGCCGTATTTGTTCTGCAACTCCAGAGTGTAGCAGCCACAGTGATCCTGGTCGCTGGCTGCGATCGTCAGCTGACTGCTGTTCTCCTTGGTTTCTATGGTAACGCCTCCACTTCCTGCCTGGATCTAGAGCAAAGATAGCAGCCAAGAATTGGAGCGTCATAAACAGAGGGACAGAACAGCACTATGACAGGGTATTTTCAAACTGTCCCCAGCATGTGTGTGAGAGTCTTGCAGAGAATTTAAAGGAATTTAGAGAACGCCATCCTGGCCGCTCTTCAAAAAGTAAAGACCCACACCCCACGCTTTATTATACCATCCTTCTCATGCTCTGTCCCCATTCCTCATCTCCCTCATCCCTCATCTTTCCATCCGTTCATACCGGCTTTTTGAACTTGAGCCAGGTGCAGGTAATGGGTGTGGTGCCTCCAAAGTTACACAGCAGCTCCACCTTCTCTCCTGCTCTGATCTTCAGGTCTCCGGGGAACTGCAGTACCTGGGGAGCAGACCCTGCAAAGGAGGATACAACTGAATGGGGGCATTAAACATTTTATCCTGATGTACACATATTTCCAAGAACAGACATCTGAGCACTCTCCCAATTGAACTCTCCTTCTATTCCTTACACTGGTGGTTCCCAATCCGGATCCTGGAGTAGTATAGCTTAGTGTTTTTTCCCAGCACTAACACACCCATTTTATCTCAGGAAGGGCTTGTTAATTAGCTGGGCTGGGTTTCCCAAAAGCATCTTAGTACGAGCACGAAGATGATTCATATATGGTTGGGTGGATGTCACATTGACTCTTTCTACCATATAAGAAGATCTCACCACTAACATGCTTTTGGGAAACTAGGCCCTGATTGGTTGGGTCAGGTGTTTTTTAGAAATTCTGAAAAATATTCAGGGCCTGGGAACCAGAGCTTTGCTTCATTGTGGCTTATCAACTGTTTCAGTCAGCCAGATTTCATGAGAATCCACGACTTACCCTGTTTAGTGGGGGACTTTGGGGCTGGCTTCTTCTTTATCCTGGCTTCATCTGGATATAAAAACATTGTTATCAGGAGAGCAATGAGCTGTGTTCCAGATGACTTGTTAGTCATTGCACAACATGTGCAATGTTGTTCTAGCAGAGAGTAGATCTGTTGTGATAGCATTTTCCAGGGAAATGTTTCAGACATAAGACATCTAAACAGAGCCCATCATGCATCACATGGACGACAATGGAGTAATTTCCAACAAATAAACATGAAGACATCTTTATAGAGGGGGCCATGTAAACAAAGCCAGTAGCAAAAGCCAGTAGCAAAGTACTGGGACTTGGTCCTAAACCTTGTGCCCTAAAGGACTGGTCTGTGTTGGAGGTGCGTGTGAACATCTGTATGTTCTGTAAATCTGCTTGGAATGATGGTTGGCAGTTATTTGCAAGTGCCTAGGAGAATGTGCAGGAGCTCCAGGGGAGGCTTGCCTCTCCGGATCAGCATCCTGGAGTGAAGGTTTGCCTTTGCGGACACCGCCTGCTAGAATTCCCCTTTTATGGGCATGCTAAATATAGAGCCCCCAAGATCCAGGAAATGGCACTGGCTCTCTCTCCCCAGTATTTATTCTAGGTTTGATAGCCGTCAAGAAACAATGCAACATATAAACCCCGCTAATGCTCAGTCCCAGACCAAAGACACAGACAGGTCCAGAGTCAGACTTTAAGAGGCACTCAGCACAAGTGAAAAGTGCTCTGAGCCATGTTAGGTCATTCTCACTTCTTCTTGTTTTTTTTGTTTTTGTAATGCGCTCTGCTTGTTCCCATCCTTCTCTTTCCATATGATTGAGTTACTTTGCTGGGCCTTGGGAAGCTACGCTTGTAAAAACCTGGATGTTTATGAGGCACCTACACTAGAAGTGGGTGATCGGGCCAAAACCATATGTCAAACGCTTCGAAGAAGGTGTCCTGTTCTAGGATCACTTTTCCCCTTGCAGGTGAAAATTGATTTGTAGGGATTTTAAAGAACGGGTGTTGTCACAAAGCAGCTTTACAGAGATCTGGGTCTGAGCCTCCTTTGAGCAAGCCAATGGCGACAGTAGCAAGGAAAGCTGGATAAATATTGCATGTCTACTCTTACTCTAGCACACGGATTAAGCAGGAGGATATACTGTGCCTGCTGGGTGAAAGCCTGAAACAAAAACAATCAAACAGGCCGAAAGGCACTCCTTTCAAACTATCCACCAACACTTACTGACAGGTGAAGCAACCCCCCCTATCCACCACCCCATCCATCCAGACAGGCATGTTGTTCCAGACATGGCTCAAGGTCTCAAATAACAGATGTTGTTAAAAATGACATTAACATCCAGCCCGTGTTGCAAACTATGCCACTGTGGTGGAGCATCAAACGTGTATGGCATTTACTGTCTTTGTGATTGTGGAGTTGATCAAGTTCCTGTGTTTGGTCAGGGAGGTTCTTCTGATCCAAAAGGATCACGGGATTGCAGCGTATACTGATATCAAGGCCACTGACAGTAGAAATAAAAAAAATATATATTCCCTAGAACTTCGTTCAAGGCTTTCACAGACTCCCAGATTCAACACAATAAATAAAACATCAGCTTCCAAACTTACTCTCTGTTGTAGGTGTTGAAGATGAGCTTTTCCTGTTTTTCTTTTCCGCTGATGGATCCGAGGGATCTATAAAAAGAAGTACAGCATACAGTCAGAGCAGATCATTGTACCTCCCAATGGTGGAACGGCAGCCTCAGTCTATTGTTTCTATGTGCGTATACAAAAGCCTGTCTAAAAGTAGAGTTTGTTGACCTCTCAAAAAAGAAGGAGGTGGATTCTGTGAGACACTGACCATCCACTTGGACCATACACGTGCATTCGGCTTTTCCCTCTGAGTTCTCTGCTTTGCATGTGTAGCGCCCTTCGTCCTCTGGAAGAGCCTTGTCTATGGTGAGTGAACACTTGCCCCCTGAATTGAAAATGATGAAGATGAAGATGAAGTGAGAGGTTAGCAGGACTAGATGTACAACACGGAGGCTTTATGTAAAGAGTTCCTGTCTAGTCACCTGCTTAGTCATCATTCTGGTGAGTATTAATGAACAACCCTTTTCAGGTGAGGTGGACTGAGGATTCTATACTTTTGGCACACATGGGCACAAACTCTGTATGGTTTTCTTTGGAGTTAGAAACTCTACCTAGCAACGTCTACTTGAATCTGTCCAGCCTACCCTTGTTCAGCCCAGCAAGCTTCTCAGCACAGCAACAACCCAATATACATCCACAACAGAGGGTGTATCCTAACCAAGGCTAAAAAAAACAATGCCGGGTCCCCCAAAACTCCTGCCGCGACTCGGGGAATCCTCCACTGCTATTCCAGAACTTTCTAATTGTACTCGAGCGGCTGAGCGCATCAATCTCTTTGTGCCTGAACAGAGGGTCTGTCTTTGAGCCCTCGGATCGGATGACCTGACCCCGCGTGAGATCAAAGAGCTGAAATAACAACACTAACTGGAAGCTGCAGTCACCCATGTGAGGTCCAATCCCTGCTTTATGAGCTTGAGGCATGCTCTGTGATCTACAGCCTGTCAGAGAGTGGAGCAGTGGAGTAGGGAGTGTTTGAAAACACAGTTTAATCTTGACAGGCTCTTTCAGTAACTCATCAGATCAGAAAAAACGAAACGCAAGGAGACGACATTACAGGGGGTTTCCTCTCTGATACACACTGGAGATGAACAGAACTAACATCAATCAAGGAACGGAAAAAAATTCATCGGAACACATACCAAGCATGATATAGGAAGACAACGTGATACAGCACGACTGTGTAATTACTTCTAGCTTAATCAGGAAAGATGTTTTTAGAGTAATTGTGGTGAGGAGATCATGATCCCTTGCCTCATACCTTCCTGAGATAAGACAATGAATTTTGACGGCTTCACAACTTTCCCATCCAGGGACCAGGTGATGACAGCCGGGGTGTCAGAGGTCACAGCGCACTCTAACCTCAGTCTCTCTCCATCCAGAACAGTGACATCACTCAGAGTCTGTGTGAACGAGGGTGCTTTGCCAGAGCCCTTCTTTCCTCCATCTTCCTTGTCCACAGAGTTGGGCACGCTCTTCTTTTCTGCTGCACTTCCATCCGCATCGGTACCCTTCTTCTGATTGTTACCTCCATCCACAATTTTGTTCTTTGGTTCAGCTATCCCACTATCCGTCTTCTTCTCCAGGCTCGGCTTCTCTGCTGGGGTGCTCTTCTTTTCTGCAGTCCCTCCGTTATTCTTTTTCTCTGTCCCTCCTTTTTCTACCAGGCTGGTCTTTTTGTTGTCGATTGCTCCATTCACGCCGTTGATGCCGCTCTGCTTGTCCTGTTTGGCTACTGCTGTTGTAGGAGCTGGCTCTTTTGCACTCGCCTTTTCTGGTTCTGGGGTCTTTTTCTTGTTGAGAATGGACCTGAAGTCTGCAGGTGCACTGCTGGGGGCCGGTTCTGGTTGAGGGGGCTTGGGCGAGCCCCCTTCCTTCTTTCCCAATACGGACCTGAAGTCCACCTTGGTCGGGGTGTTGGTCTTGATCTCTGACCCCAGCTTAGGCCCCGACCGGGGCTTGAGGGACGCCCTGAAGTCCATCTGTCCTCCTCAGCCGCTCTCTGAGACGCGAGAATAACTTCTGAGAGCTTCCGCTCTGTTCCTCCTGCTTCGGCTAGAGCGTTCCCAGGAACTCCCCGGACCTCTTTGTGCTTATTCTGTTCCTCCCCTGTGGCGAGGCGTCTTTTGGGGGGAGGGTTATTAAGTAACCCTAGAAAGTGGAGGTCCTGCTCCTTCTGTGGCTCCCAGCCTCTCTGTTCGAGCCACTCCTGGCACAGACGGCCTGGACTACAGAGAGGGAGGAGAGAAAGAGAGGGGAAGAGAGAAAGAAATAGAGAGATTGAAGGGGATATAGATGGGGAGGGAGAGGGCTTATGGTGGGGTGGGGAGGAGGGGTGTGGGAGGAGAAAGAATTGTTTAAAAGCTTAGTCTCCACTCTATAATAGGTTAATTGGAGACAGGGACACGGTTCATGTCTGCATGGCATCAGTGGGGACCTCAGCTGCCATATTAGGGAAACACTTCCAGTGCCTGGGCACCCACAGTAGAGAGAGATAAACAGCCTGGGGAAGAGTGCAAGACCACCGATTCAGGATCAGCATCTCAGAGGTACAGGAAAGGGATGTGTCTCTGGGGGATAGGGTCAGGGACTGATTGAAGATCAGGGCTTTTGAACTTAGACTAAAATTTTCGTGGGGAACCCTGGGAAAAATACTTGGGTGTCAGATGAAAAACGAAGGGAATGACACTTACAGATATGGAATATCAACCCATGGAATGCAGCAGAGAGTTCCTGAAACTCCACAAGTTTATGAGAGAAAAAGAGAGATCGGGAGAAAGAGATAGGATAAAGAGTGCAGGGCGCAGTTGAGACCATGTTCTCTCTGTACTTGGACAGAAACCAGAAGAGAAGTGTTCTGGATTTTCCGTGGGTGTTTGTTTGGATGTGCCTAACCTGTTGACCTCTCCATAGAGCCCCTCATTGGGCTATTTGGAGACGCATTCCTCCAATCAGCATTGAGTCGCATGTCTCCCACAGTTTATGTTAAAATGTTACATCGGCTGCCTTATATGGCCATAAACATCTCGGTTACACTCCTGCTCGGAGTGTGTGCCTGAGTGTGTGTGTGTACGCAAAAGGGACGACTTGGAGAAGACGCAAAAAGTGTGCCTGTTAGAGTCCATATTCCAGTCCAGCACTGTTATTGCTTCGACAAGTGGTTAGTAAACGTACGCAATTGCTGAAAAGAAAAGGAATGCCTCATTACTCAGCCTGCAAATTGGAAATGTCAAGGATTTGCACTAGATCAGAGATACCAGTCCCGTCTATAGGACTGTTGTATATATATGTGAGTAGCGTGAAAGAATGTAACATGAGGCTTCTCCTTCTAATCTGGTTGTGGGGCCTATGGGAAGGAGACTGTACCGAATCAATTCACTTTCATTGAATTTGCTGAACACTGTTGTACTACAAACACATAAGGAAGATAAGAAATCGATATTCATGCTTAACTGTAATTCTAGTAGGTCTGTGTTGTACACAGCAATGCGATTAAGAGGTTTATATAAGGTTTAATTTAATTGTGGTCTGGCGTATTGTTTTGGAAACAAGAAGAATCTTCTTTGTTACATTTTCTATTCATTCTGCGCTCAGTAGGGGTGAACGGATTCTGGAAAGTAAGAATTTTATGTAATACGATACAGAGACAACATGCCTGAATATGTGCTTTATGTGAAAGAAACATTATGTAGCAATTTCAGCCTTAAATAAGAGCTTCAAGATCTTGTTAATGCTCCACTGACTGGGAGAATGGAATCTCTGTCATTGCATCTCTGGCCCGGAAGGCTGCTACTGCACTATGTAACTTTGGTGAAATCCTGTAATGCTACTCGACTTAGTCATTTGACATGTTTTTTTTCGCAGCCTATGTATCACAAACATGGACACTGTGGTTCAGTTCCCTTCTGTTCTGTAGAAAAGAAGCCAAAAATATGTGTGCCATGCCATCAAATTTGGAACCAAAGACTGGTTACAGTAGCGACCAGAGGCGGAGCAAGACTCGCCTACTCATTTGGTAAACCCTCTGCCCCACCCCCTTTCCCAGACCAATTGTGTCTCAGATTTTCCCCCTGAAAGTCCAGCAGATGTAATATTTTTAACAGTAAAAGTAAAGTTTATGTAAGTTCCGCCACAACTCTGCTACTCCATGTAATAAACAGAAAGGACTCGATGCAGGTCCGGCAGACGGTCTCTTCCAGCCAAGGCTGCTTTATACCTCTACAATACTCCTGTGTATTTACTTATCCTGTATTAAACCACAGTAATCATTTATGATTAGATTTTTTGTATTAAATTCTCATGAGAATTCTAAACAGATATGAGTGTATGGTAATGTTTTAATTATTTATGTTTATTGTATTTCATTGAGGCTGATTTAATGTTAGACAGGTAGGTGAATGCAGTGTTAGAAGGAGTCTTATTGGTGTTGCTTGGTGTGTTTGCTCGGCTGGGAAATCAAACCTTATTCTGCCACAGGGTTACATTCCTGTTACATTCCTAAATTTCAGCCTGCTAAAAAATAACAGCTTGGACCAGCATAGCAAAAAGGCTAGACCTCTGGTCTCTAGCATTCATGTACACTGATTCACCAGCAAAAACAGCATCTGTTGTATTTTGAACACAGATATGCTGGTTGACCAAAGCAGCATAAACTAGCTTTGACCAGCATGGAATGAGAAAGGATCTTGAAATAATGACAAATTACCTCATAATAATGAGAAATAATCTCAGAATCAAGAAATCTCATTATTTTGTAGTATCTCAAAATAATGAGATAGTATCTCAAAAGAATGACAAAGTATCTCAAAATAATGATACAGGATCTTAAAATGATACAGGATCTCAAAATAATGACTTGACATCTTAAAAAATAACTTAGCATCAAAATGAGATATTAACTCAAAATAATGCTATAAGCATCTTAAAATAATGACTTAGCATAATAAAATAATGACTTAGCATTCAAACAATTACTTAGTAACTCAAAGTAATGAGAGTATCGCAAAGTAACGATTTAGCATTTAAAAATAACAACATAACAATTCACTTAATGATGAAAAGAATAAGGTGCTGGATATTGTTCTCATGGCAGGGATGGGCTAAAACTATTTTTAGCAATGTTAGCGTACAATCTCCCATTCTAAACTAAAGAAACTAACTTCACAAACTAAACTATGTCTTGCCTGATGAATGCAGTTGTATGTAATGTTATGTGATGTTAATTAGTGATGTGATGTTAATTTCTTTTTTTAACAAACTATTCCTTTAAGGGACAGCTTAGGATCAGGTGAACTTGAGATTGTGGCCTGAAACACCTGTGCACTGCAGTAATTAATGCTGCAGCTCTATACAGTCCGCCCGGTAAAAAAAGCCCTCCAGTTCACCTTTTTTTTTTTTTTTTTTTGAATAGTGTCTTTGTGTCTTGGTGCAGGAACACTATCCAGGCATATTAGGAGCAAACAGACAGTGTGTGTCTCATTTTTCACTGTCACACAATGCACATTTTCCTCAGGCTTTTAGGCAGAGCTACTGCAGAGTGTGCCTCTCTGTCTTGGCCAGTGATCTGAGCATACACAAGTTCTCTCAGCATGAGGTGTTATAAGCATGTAGCATACTTTTAAACAGACGCATGCCCTGTATCAAGGCAAAGCTTTGGAAAACAGCGTACATTAGACGCGACCCTGACGCAGTTCATTCTTTTCTGAAGGATTCATGCTTATGTAAACATACCTCAAACAGGCTCAACCCATGACAATGTTAGATTGCATAAAAGCCTAGGACGCGCTTACAGTCAGTTGTGTCCTACCAGGGCATCAGCTTTTAAAAAGATACACAAAATGGACAGATGACGTTTATTGCCATTCCAGACATCACACACAGGCTTTAAAATGTGCATTCTGAAAGATTTAAAACGTGCCATCATTCGGGCTGACCCGTCGCTGACTTGAGTGTCGTGGTCCGTGGGCAGTTCCCTAAGCTGGTGGAAAAGCAGGGAAAATGAAGAGCAAAAAAAGCATGGCAGGAATGTTCCAGAGCAGCCGAGAGGCGAGAGGCCTAAGGGAGAGCCTGTTAACCTGTTACATCTGATTAGAGTGGCTTCCAGGCCCGATTAGTAGCACTATGCCTGAATGCATGCATGCGTGCTCGCAAGCGTATTTATGCATGTGTTTGCTTTGGAGGCCGCAAATGCCTCTTTTTTTTTGTCCAAGAGGGGCCCTACCATGCTACACACTTTTGATTTTCCGTCGCTGTTGGGATATTTATATCTGACTAATACTGAGAAGATCAGAGTTAATGTGTCTCATAAAGCCATATTGATCCGTCTCTTCCTTTCTCAAACCTTTGTTCCTTTGAGGCTTTAAAATAACTAACGATAATTTGGCGCTCAGCCCGCATTCGGTGTTGTGATGAAACGGGTCAAGGGTCCTGGATAAGAACACTGCATGAAAAGTTGAAGTTCAGTGCACAAAGTGATGTACACAGTTCTCCACTAACCACTCATGTAGCCCTTTCGGAACTTGAGTATAAATAAATATACTGTACAGTGGCATGCAAGAGTTTGGGCACCCCAGGTCCAAGAAGATTAACCGATCTCTGAAAGATATACCATTAAATCTGGATTTTGAACAAGTGTAGGGTGGGAAAAAGGAACAGAGCATCATTCTAAAGTTTGGACATTAGTCATTGTTAGGAAATGCCAGCCTCCCCAAACTTGGCCCCAACAATCAGCAGCCACTGGGTCTTTTAACCAACTGTCTAGCACCCTGAAAATGAAAACAGTTGATACTCACAAAGCAGGAGAACCTATAAGAAGATGGCAAAGCCTTTTCAGGTGGCTGGTTCTTCCATTCATAATGAACAGGACAGATGGAATTGTGGAGACCAAAAACACTTTCCAAGGGAACTGCTCATAGGATTGCTAGAAAGACCTTCAGGAAGAATTTGCAGACTCTGGAGTGGTGATGCTCTACACTGTTGAAAATGTAAGATCTATAAGAGAAGTCTGAAGGTCTCCAGTTTAAAACTGTTGATGAACCTCTTTTAAGGTGCAAAAACAAAATTCGGCACTGCGTTTTCAGACATGGCAGAACCCCCAAGTAGTGCACTCAGACACAGCTAGTGTAATACAGATGCGAGCGAGAAGGAATTCAGCCTTCAGTTGTTTACCTTCACCCATCAATGTAGAAACGACAGCTGTTCTAGTATGAAGGACTAAAAAGGGGCAGCCAGTCATAACAGAGATAATTTACATCTCAGTCTTAAAGGCCCAATAATAAAAACATGCTTAAGTGGCTCTTGTTCTGCCACTCATACTGAAACTAATGGTGCTTTGAATGTACCTGATTAACAGGTGACAAGCGGTTGCATAATCATGAAAGCACCTTCTTCTTTCAGTCTACTTCGGCCTGAGATCATCGGTGCAACAGACAGAAGCACGTTCCTTTTAAAACGAAGGACAACATCTGTATACATGTCCAGCGTGCCGCAGAGTTCTGCATTTGCTCAAGTGTTAACAAGAAGCAGAGCCTTGGCGCCGCCTGGGAGCCCTGCAAACAGCACACACTAATAAACAAACAGCAGCCACCGCAGTGTGATCCCTGCTGTCAGAGCCATAAACTCATTTTCAACTCAGCTGTCAACAGAGAGGACAGAAGCACGCTCTTAAACACGGGTGGGTTGAGCAATCAGAACGGGGGCTCGTGTATCGAGGACTGAAGTTTAATATCTTTAATATCTTTAAAAATTAATATCTCAAAGAATCTCACGTCACCTTTTTAGGAATAATATGGATTTGTATGTACACCCATCAGCCAAGAAGAGTCCTGTAGGTTTTGAGGTAAGGCCTCCATGGATCACATCTGTGAGTCTTGGGCTTCGATAACCCTGTCACCGGTTCACCAGTAGTCGTTTCTGGGAGCACCCGAAAAGGCCTTCTGTTTTAAAGATGTTCTGATCCAGTCGTCTAGCCATCACATAGCCACCCAGGTCCCCCGCACCAGCCGACATCGCTTCAAAGTGATGAGGGAGAGAGAGCGCCATCTACTCACCTGGAGAGAGCACAGCCAATTGTGCTCTCTCAGACTCCAGCAGCTGAAGGCAAAGCTCCATAGTGGCAGCGACCTTGGACCACTGAGCCACTTATCAGTGGATCTGTGGATCTCAGGAGGAATAAAAATACAGTAAAAAAATGGAAAGCTTACAAACATGTTTAAGAAACCATTTTAAGTTTATGCATGCATGAATTTACCATGCTTTCTTTATTGAGTTTTTAATATTACAATGGAAGAGATTGGAACCAGATGTCCGAATAGTTCAAGGTCTCCAAAAGCAGTGATCCAAAAACAGCTATTGAATGTAATGCTAAAATGGAGCACTTCACACTATGGAGCATACTCCAAAGCATTCAAATAAACGAAGGAGGTGGGAGGAGAGACATTACATGGGAACATCCTTGTGTGTTGGTATCGTATATCTCACAGTCTAACAGTATGTCAGGAGTCCAGCTGTACATGTCGGGGGTTGAGAATGGAGAGGTTCTAGCTTGGGAGAGCCACGCTAAGGGACTGTGTTTACAGAAACGCTATGTGTGGGCCTTCCCGCTTCTACACCAGCTCCATATATGTGCATACTGAGACCTGCACCTCCTGATCAATCAAACACGTCCGGCCCAGCAAGAACGGAGTCAGGGGAACTGCGGGTACAGCTCTAGACCATGATAAACTATCACGCTTTGGACTAATCCTTTTGGATACTTTGAGCCACAGATTAAGTTTATGTAATCCTTCTATGTAGAAATGCTGTGGTTAATTTATGAATTTGGTTCATGACCAAAGAGCTGTGGTAAACATTACAAGACTGCTGAAGGTGCCCTGTGGTCTCTGGCACCAAGACGTTTGCAGCAGATCCATTAAGTCCTGTAAATTAAGGGAGGCTGGCATTATTGTTTCAGCACATCCCACAGATGCTGGATGATGGTTTGAGATCTGGGGAATTTGGAGGCCGAGGCAACCTTAGAAGGCACATTGAAATCATCATATTGCTCCTCAAACCATGTGCATGGACTTCCAGTCCTCCCAAATGTCTTGCCCATGCCAAAGTGGCTTGATCTTCACGCCTGCCCATTCTTCCCACATTCAACATGTTGACTGTTCACTTGCCGCTTACCAATGTCAATCAATGTTATTTATTATGTTTTGACCAGAGATACAAAAGCAAGTAATATAAAGAGCTTTTGATTTGATTAACAAATTTATTAAAATAGTTTGCTCATAATGTTGACCTTAAGTTAACTAGCTAGTTAGTTAGTTAGTGAGAAGACAACTACATGGCACTGTTAGCACAAACTTTGGTCACAAGATGGTCTGCCTCCACACTCAAACACCTACTTCATCTTCTTAAAAAATGAGGGTTGCTGTAAACAAGATATTATAAAATAAATAAAAAATGAACAATATTTTACAGGACTTTGTGGAAGGATCTTATTCAACAGCTTCTTATTTCAATTTCCAATTTCACCTTAAATGGTGCAGTTAAATAAGGCTCCAGCGCATCAGGTAAAGTAACTGTGGTGCGGACAAATTTACTAATAAAAAGTTTAACTGGTCAAGACTGGTTCGTTGGTTCACTCCAGCGGCAGGAGTCGGAGTCAGAGTCAGAGTCGACTCCATAAATCAGGTCCGTATCACTACCAATGACTCCACAACCTGACGAATATGAATCTAAATGAATTACAATAAACTCCAGAATAGACAAATTTACTAATAAAAAGTTTAACTGGTCAAGACTGGTTCGTTGGTTCACTCCAGCGGCAAGAGTCGAGTGTCAGAGTCGACTCCATAAATCAGGTCCGTATCACTACCAATGACTCCACAACCTGACGAATATGAATCTAAATGAATTACAATAAACTCCAGAATAGACAAATTTACTAATAAAAAGTTTAACTGGTCAAGACTGGTTCGTTGGTTCACTCCAGCGGCAAGAGTCGAGTGTCAGAGTCGACTCCAGAAATCATGGTCGTATCACTACCAATGATTCCACAGCCATTGATCACTACGAGACTCAACGAGGCTCAATGCAGTGCTTAGAATAGAGCAGAAGCAATAGCGCCTCCTCCTGCTTTAACCTTATATTACAAATATGCGGGTTAATAAATAATAAGAGTCAATGGGCTAAATAACATTAAATTGGGTGCTAAAACCTCCCAAACTGCCCCTGATGAATACCCACTTTCCCTCTCACCACTCCAGTCTTCCCAGATTCCAGCAGATGGCGTTGAACTGCGTTGAAGTCTCTGTGGGCGGGTTCAATGGAGCCACGGGTCAATTCCAAACGCCTCCATGCCCCCTAGATAGTGCACAACACGTCAAGAAACAATGGCTTCTACAGCTACGTAGTACACTCGATATACCACAAAGGACCATTTGGGACTCGACCAGGGGACAGTAGACAAACTTCCGCCTTATTGGAACTACTGCATTAAGTGATGTACAGTGAGTGAATGTAGGACTGGGGGTTAAACTTCTACATGGAACAAGGTTTACAACCAGTGCTAAACAGTTAGCTAACAGTCGTTTCGGAGTGCAGCCTCCCCTGCTCCCTTCCTCGAGGCGACGGAGGGAGCCTAAATAATCGTGCCTTCATTTGAATCGTCTTTGACAGTGACTTTAGCTAGCTACTCTGAGGATGTTGAAAGCAGTTGTCCTCATTGGGGGTCCTCAAAAAGGTGAGGAGTTTTCTTTGCTAGTCTCAGAGTGTATTTTTACCTCTGAAATATGGTTGAAATGACGATGAGAGACACGATGAATTAACTGATCAATTTATAGCGCTTTGCGATGACGTGGCGCTAATGACACTATGAATGACTGTAGTAACGCGGTCAGTAAAGCTCACCACAGTCGGGATTTTGACAGAATGTAAAATGTCAACATTTGCAGGCCAATTCGTCTATTGCAGTGCTCTGAATCTGAGGAGAAGGTGCGTGTCTGTAAATGACCACCAGCCTGACAAAAGGTGAAGCGTTACTGCACCTGTTATCTGCTGCCCTCCTCTTCTCTTACTTCGCTTTCTGGGATTATGGTCGTTATCGCCACAAATGTAGGTTACTGCTGTGTAATAACCCCTTTAAGACACTTGAACGAGTATCATAGCATGATTCAGTATACACTGACTTTTATAGGGAATAAAACCTGATGATTTTGCCTCCTAATGGGAATTAGTTTAAAGGTTATCTGCCCTTAGAAGTGACTAGTTTCCTGTGGGACACTTTAACAGGGGATGTGTCTTATGTGTGTTCCACATATGTGGAAGAGGCCTACTATTAAATTGTGTGTTACACTTTATTTGATATTAAATACTTTGATTATTTGTAGTTTGTGTTATAATAAACAAAACATTTACCTTTTTATTGTTTATAACATCCTATTAGTGTCAGACGTGTGCATAGTTTTATGGCATACTTGTAACTTGTAAGTTTGTAAGTTCCCCTTTTAAAACCCTACTATCATTTACACTGTAAAAAACACATAATAATAATAATAATAATAATAATAATTATTATTATATTATTGTTATTTATTTAAGTGCATCTATATGATAAAATATATGATAGAAGATTGATAAGGTTCATTTGGTATTTGGCCTGCCCTGCATCTGGGCAGCAAATGCCAGATATTGTCCAGACTCAGACCATATCACAGTTGCTATCTGGGAGTAGCCTAGGCCAAAAATAGTACCATGTCACAAAACGAAAAGTGCAAATCCATGTCCTGCACTGTTCTACCCTGCTAACATAAAAAAAACCCTGGCCAGCTCAAGCTGGTCAAGCTGGTTGACCAGCACTGGGTATGTTTTCATTTCAGTTTGATGGTCTAGACTGGTCTACTACAAGTGTGATCAGCATATGGTGTGTATAATTTTTTTTTTTATATGACCAGCTTTATATGACCAAATTTGACCATCTAAGACCAGCCTAGACCATCTGAAACCAGTTACCAGCAAAAGCTGGTCTTGAGTTGGAGTTAATGAATTTATTGAGTTTATGAATTTATTGAGTTTAACAATGAATACTTAAGCAGTAGTTGAACCAGAGCCGGCTATTTTGGTTCATCAGCAAATATAAGACTTAAATAAACTGTACTTTTTTGCCAGTTATTTAAATTTGTAAATGTAAATGTAAAATGTAGTTATATAAAAGTATATCTGTCTGTCATTCAGGGCCTACATATCCCATATTATCTATCATATTGCACACTATCCTAAATACCATAACAGACGTTCCTTTATGACCTGATTCCCCAAAATACCTGAATCCACCCTGTATACCTTACAATTAGGCCCATGGGGGACATACCTCTTACAGGCATGTGTGTATAACTGAAAATTAAATTGATTTTGAAGAAATATGAACATTAATAAAAGGTGTCGTTCCATGATGTGCTTTATCAGGAACCCGGTTCCGCCCCCTGTCCTTTGAGGTGCCCAAACCTCTGTTCCCGGTGGCTGGTGTTCCCATGCTCCAACACCACATAGAAGCCTGTGCCAAGGTAGGTGTAGAAACCTGTTTGAGGCGCTTTCATGACAGTGCATTATCACAGCATACTGGAAAGGCAGAACAGACCTACTGGAAGTCCTGCATTCCTCATGATGTTGCTCAAACCTGGATGCTGTGTGAAATGATGACGTAGTCTTGACGTCGTAGGCTTGTAAGGGAGAGCGGGCACTTTTGTGTACTTTTGGAGGTTTAGCTGTAACACTGTGTTAAACTAATCCCCACCATGTGGAGGCTGTACTTAAGCCTGGCTAGCTCTCACTGTGAGGTTTTACATGTATGTTGTAAAAATATGCTGTTTTACACTTAGCATATAAAAAACAAGTAATTAATATCAGTGTGAATTCTGTGACTTATACACACAACTCAGTGGCTGTAAAAATGCTTACAGGACTTACTGTAAAATACCTATTTACAGTGATTGAGTGTGATTGATGTTCTGTACAAATAAGTAAAAAGACCAAAAGCATGTTCTACTTAACCCCCCAGATAAACGACCATGTGATTTTACCCCTTTGTTAGTTTGTGCCCTTTCTTCCCCTACTAAACAGTGAGTGGAACTATGTAAAGATGACCTGATCTTCTCCAACAGGTTCCTGATATGAAAGAGATCATCCTGATCGGGTTTTACCAGCCCAACGAGGAGTTGAACCGCTTCTTAGCTTCAGCCCAGCAGGAGTTTAAAATCTCAATAAGGTAGGGATACGGGACACTCCTTCATTTATGAACTCTATGAATTTCAGTGGAGCAGAATTACATTTGACAGCTATAGTGGTGTACAGGTACACTGTTACATTGCAGGGGCAGCTCTGGGGTGAGGGGGGGCACTAGTGCCCCTGTAATAATGCCCTCCCTAAATGCGGCGCGAGTCACCTCACCTTTGCAAATACACAGCGCCAAAGCTTCCCGGGCTTTAGCTTCCTTCTTTGCCGAGTTATTCTTCCAAGCCACAGTCTCGAGACTTGGTTCGTGTAGCAACCTGCTTTCCCATGGCTAGCAGAGTCTGGTGGTGATGTGCTTGTCTCAGAAAATTAGCTCAAAGTATCAAAAATACCTAGATTTAACCTAGAAATATTTTCCCCAAGTGCTCGTTGTGTTTTACTGCTTTACCAGCTTTCATATTAATTCTAGGGTTTTTATTATTTATATTATTTCTATATATATTTTACTGCTACATGCATATATGACAGCTGTAGCATGCTGCTATCTCTACAGAAAATGTCATTTGCAGCTACTGATGTATTGTCTTATCATCATATTTGGCTTAACATCTCAGTGACTTTGCTGTGGGTCAAGTGCTTTAGGTGAAACGATTCCATTTAGATTGCTTGTATTTAGATTCTGTTAGATCTGTTTGGATTGTGTTTAGATAAAATAAACAATACACGTCGAGCAGACAGACAAACAACCAGCCTGTGTGGTAATCGCTCTGATCTTGATGTCATTTGATGACTTTATGTTTAGATACCTGCAGGAGTTTGCTGCTTTAGGCACAGGAGGTGGGATTTATCATTTCCGAGACCAGATCCTGTCTGGAGGGCCGTCTGCGTTCTTCCTGATGAACGCTGATGTGTGCTCCGAGTTCCCTCTGCAGGACATGCTCCGATTCCACCAGCAGCAGCAAGGCTCCCACTGCGGGATCATCCTGGGGACTACGGTAAAGCAGCTGCTCAGACTGCATGGGGTCACATACAGCACAATGCAAATGTCTTAGACTGTTACTGATAATGGCTTAAAAAGATTTATCTCAGCACTAATTTTGTCCCTGCCTGTGAAGAACACTATGCAGCATCAGAGTGAATACAAATACAAATAACTGCAGTAAAAAAATATTATAGTTTTAAAGTAATGCTTTTTTTCTTTTTTTTACTCAATATTCCTCCCCAATTTTAGACAGCCACGTATTCAACTCACTCGTTAGTACTCTTTCCCCAACGCATGTAATGCTTCCGACACTGGCAGGGTTAAGAGTGAGGACTGACACATGCTTCCTTTGACACATGCGCAACCAGACACAGCCTCTTTTTGAACTGCTGCTGATGCAACATCAGAGCATCACAGCATTGCTGGGTACTGCCCGTGCTGGCCAGCCACACACTGAAGTGAGGAGGCATGTAAAACTCCAAGAGGAAGCATGTAGAGTAAAAATAAAATCGGGCCAAGAATAGGGCCTTGAGGTACCCCACATGTATACACATTGCAACAAAGGACATCATGCCTCCAATAGACACTGAAAATATTAAATTTATTAGATAAATAAGATAAAAGCCAATCTAGCACAGTCCCAGATATGCTAACCAAATCACTAAGCTTGTTTTTCAAGATATCAGACAAACATATAAGGATTAGATAAACTAGGTAATGCATGGTAACTGTATATAGTGGCCTTTTTGAGTCTTTATTTTATTTTGGAGCATTTCTCTTGGTCAATTTATCATGAAATTTTGAGACAATGTAAAAAACTAATTATGTTTCAAATTGTGTCAAAATTGAACATAGAAAATAGGGGGATAAAATGTTTGTTTTTATTATACTGTTTGTTTTACTGTAAATTGCTTTACCCTTAGGTAACCGTGATATTGTTTTGCCTTTCAGGCTAACAGGAAACAGTCTCTGAACTATGGCTGCATTGTGGAAAATGTGGACACAAATGAGGTACCTTAAATTCTGACATCAACATTTTAATAGTTTAAAAAGATGAGAAATCCACCCAGACATTATTATCAGTGTTTATTATGTATTATTTGTATGTCTTATTGTTGTGTCGATGATATGATTGTGTCTTCAGGTGCTTCATTTTGTGGAGAAACCCAGCACTTTTGTCAGCGACATTATCAACTGTGGCATCTACCTGTTCACACCTGAGATTTTTGGACATATTGGGGCAGTGTTTCAGAGGAATCAAGAAGAAAGACTCCAGTGAGTAATTTATCTTTTCAGTGTTAGCGAAGCATCTTCCACTGTAAACTAAAGAAGCAAATATCAAATGTCAAACATCTGGAGAAGTGATGAATCATATTCATTTCCTTTAGAAAGGTGCCACATGGTGATCTAACACTCAGCAGAGTTGGCAGAGTTCACTAAGCTTGTTTTTCAAGATATTAGATAAACATATAAAGATTAGATAAACTAGTTAATGCATGGTAACTGTATATAGTGGCCTTTTGGAGTCTCTATTTAATTTTGGAGCATTTCTCTTGATCCATTCATCATGAAATTTTGAGACAATGTAAAAAAAATAAATAAATAGAGCAGCCAATCAGAGGCTTTTCTGCATTAGATTGTATTGCGGCAAATGTCATCTACAAAAATTGTTCTCTAAAGAACAGGCCATTGATGCAACCCACAGTGGTCCTTCCTTGTGCCATAGATTTAAAGAGAGGCAGGGGTGACATTTGCTCTCTCAACATGTACAGACTTTATATTATATATGATACTATGTCATGAACAGAGAAAATATCTGGTTTAATCCATATTTAAATCCAATATTTGTTTCAAGTTTGCCAGGTTTTTTCATCTCATACAGAATAATTTGTAAGGTGGTATAAGCAGTGAAATGAAACAAACACCACGGGTTCTGTAGCATTTTTATTTTAAGAATGTGCATGGAATAAAAAATCTACGTACTACATTTACGTCCTTTTAAAGCATGGTGTTTGGAACAATGACGATCTAAATAATTTCCATTGTGCCAGTGGTCTCCTGTCAGCTTTTGGACTGTAAAGTGAGATGATCTCTTTGCACAGAGAGGATCCTCCCTGTGGAAGACTGATGTCAGAAGTGATTCGTTTGGAGCAGGACATCTTTACCATGCTGGCGGGACAGAAACAACTCTATGTCTATAAAACGCAGCACTTCTGGAGCCAGATTAAATCTGCAGGGTAAGTAAGGAACATTCCCTTTATTTTCACCTTTAATTCTACTGACTCTAGGATGATACCTGATTTCATTTGCAGGTCAGCAATATATGCCAGCCGTTTATACTTGAACCAGTATCACAGGACTCATCCTGAGAGACTGGCCACAAACCAGGAAGGAGGCCCAAAAGTAACAGGTACTACTAGTTTTACTCTTCTTCTTCTTCTTCTTATTGGTTAGTAGAAATAGTAGAATAGAAATAATGAAAATATGACCTTATATGACCTAATAACCTAACAATGTAGCGCATTAACATTACAAAGTAAAATATGTAAATCAATATTAGTATTAGTTGTAGTTGTGGTAATGTATGCATGTTTATTAAATATTGATTATTAAATTATTATTATTATTTAGCATTATTTAGCTGAATATTGATGTATTAATTAGCATAAATTAAATTGCATAATATAAAATGAAATACTATTAATATAATAGAATAATGATTTAACCTAATGTGTAATGTCATTTGAATTTAGAGGTCATCAACTTAAATGATCATTATTATTGTTATTATTATTATTATTATTATTATTACTTTATGATACTTATTTTTATTATTACTTTATTGTCATTAATCACATAATTGTCAATTATAATAATAAATATGGCCAGTAATATGATCAATAAAAATAACTATTTGTTATTATTATTATTATTATTAGTAGTAGTAGTAGTAGTATTACCAATAATAATAATAATTTACAGCAATTTCTTTTAAATTCATTTAAAATAATTGTTATTGGTAGTAGTAGTGGTGGTGGTGGTAGTAGTAGTACTCATAGTAGTATTACATTAACCCACAAAGCTGCATACACTTTGATTACTGAAAATGATTAATTGTTTTCCATCTTCAGGAGATGTGTACATCCATCCGACAGCTACTATAGAACCAACAGCTGTGGTAAGAATATAAGGAGCCGGATATGTCAGAGCCTGTCAACTGCTGTTTTTCTGATTGGTTAACTGTGTTTCTTTTTCCTCAGCTGGGTCCCAATGTTTCAATAGGGAAAGGAGTAACAATTGGAGCGGGAGTCCGAGTGAGGGAATCTATTGTTTTACATGGAGCTACGCTGCAGGTAGAATAACCGGATTTGATTTAGAGTAATAAGTAATAAGCAGATTCTTTTTTATTGTTTTATTAGCTTTATCTGCTTCATTAATGACACTCAGTTTTATAGATTATAGACTACTCAAACACAACTGAGCCAGGGCAAAGGGAATTTGCTGGTGTGTATTTAGAGACCATTTGTAGCCCATTCTTTGGCTAACATTTATGCAAATTTATGTTTACCATATTTTAGCTATTCATCAGTGTCACTCAGATAATACACAGCCAACGTCATGTTTGGGGTTACGTCATAAAGATGTAGGTATTTGTAATGTTGGTGTTAAACACTTTTGCAATGATCTCTGTTGCAGGATCACTGTTGTGTGCTAAACAGCATTGTTGGGTGGGAGAGTACAATCGGAAAGTGGGCAAGAGTGGAGGGGACCCCAAGTGACCCCAACCCCAATGACCCCTACGCTAAAATCGACAGCGAGACTCTGTTCAGGGATGGGGGTTTGACTCCCTCTATTACCATCTTGGGTATGCAGCACTTTTATCTATACGCTCTATCATTCATGCAACATCAGCTGTTTAAGATTGTGGGAAAAGGGATGCTCACAGTAAGCTACAGCTTGTTAATAACTCAATAAATTATTCCAAATAATCGATTGCATTATCGAACAATCCACCAAGCCCTGTGTATTTAGTGAAATTGTGAACAAATAGCATATTACACATTGATACATGCACTGAACGCTTTTACAGTTGGAAAGGCTAGTCACCTTCACATTGCATAAATGATTAATTGGCAAATGGATCAAAAAAAGTGGGCACCTAAATCTAGGTTTTCTTTCGAATTAAGTTAATCTGGCTTCTTAGGGCCAGCAATGCAAATTTAGATATCTTCTCTAAGTCGTATAAATATCTACTGTATTTCACCAGAATTGCTCCCCTCTTAATGTGGAGTGGCGGATCCTAAAAGTGGGTCAGGTTTACTTCAGAACACCCCTGACCAATTACAAAGCTAACATGGCTTCACCCTCTCTTTGAGTCTGAGCAATCTGGAGAGCTAAAGCTAAAGTTAAAGCTAAACCTGGTGAGCTAAAGCGTGAGCCGTGACTGGGGGTATGTGTGCCCCCCCGTCGCCTCTCCTCTTCACCACAGAATTCAGCGGCTGGCTGCCAGGACGAATAGGCGGTCCCACAGGAGGGATGGCAGGGCGTGCGGGGCAGCTGCTCCCCCAGATTGCGGCTCATGCTTGTGTCTATATTGGGCTGGCAACTCAAGTAAAAAGCTAAAAAACACAACTTCTCTGTCTCAAGGCTGTTTGTGCTGTCATGATAACGTAAACACATTTTGTTTACTAGTGATAGAAGACTGTCAGTCACGCAAGTTAATTAACATATCTGAGGTCTGAGGAGAACAAATTTTGGTGTTTTTTGAGAAGACTTGAGACTAAACTTTGAGAGGTTTAGTATTATACACCATTTACCCCACTATATACCATTCACCCTAGATGCAGCCAAGACTGAAGTTTGCTTCTTAACTTTAAATTGGGAGATGTTAGGCTAACATTGCTAACATACAGTCACCAGTCTTATCTCTGTAAATACATCCCTAACATCATCTCACAACCTACTCAAAATGCATTCAGGTCTTCATGTTATTCGTTCGAAGTTCGAAGTGGTTTAGAACACAGCGAGACTTAATGTGGTCTATAAAAACAAAAATATACTCCTCCACATAGTTGAATGGTGTGGCGTCCCAATTTTAGCTTAAATGGTTAAATAAGGTCTATCCATGCGGTTGTCTTGGGCCTGGTGGTTTCCTTAAAATCATGTTTAAAAAAGAGAGGGGTACTGAATTAGATGTTATAAGGGAAAAGCCCTGTAGATGGAGCTATTGGTTTCTTTTAGTCACCATCCAGCTGGTTACAGTGCTCTCCTATGTCTACTAAAGGTCTGTGTAGGCTAAAACTCAACCAGACAAATCACCAATCTGCATTTATACGACATCTCTGTGAGGTCTTGACTTCATGTTTCTTACTCTTCCCCCAGGTTGCAATGTGAACATTCCATCAGAGGTCATCATTCGGAACTCGATCGTCCTTCCTCACAAAGATCTTAACAGGAGCTTCAAAAACCAGATCATCCTCTAGAGGGCTCAACCTCCTCTCTCTTTAGGAAAAGCTTGGGACGAACAATGGCAAAGAATGTAAAGAGGGAAGCAAGTGCCGATTGCACAGAATATTTTTTTAGCATACCTCTGTTGTCTACTTATGTGTTTACTTGGTTTATTTGGTGTCTTGGGTTTCCTATTGGTTCGGAGACTTTTAACAGTTTTTTCCTTTCTACTGATCGTGATACTCTAATATCATAAAGCACAGATGCGGATCTAGATGTTTAGTGTAGTTTAATGTTAATGTTAATTGTTTTGTTAACACCTTATTTGAAGGTCACTCACATAAGGACTTAGTAACACATGCAAAACCACTGAATAACATATTAATTTAGACCCTGTTTACACATGGTCACTTCATCCATAAGTGTCAGGATTATGTCTGAATAGGGTCAAGCCACATAAAAATGCAGGTGTAAAACACCCAAACCATTCTCAACCATCTCTTAAACCATTTTAGGAGATGTCTGAGACGCATTTGAGTCATGTAATGTAATGTAATAGCGGTGTAAAGACATCTGTCTGTCCGAGATGCATTCAAAGACCAAAACTCCTCCCAGTACAGCCAAAACGCCAGTAATAATTGCTGCTCAACAAGCAAATTTGCATATTCTGTCCCACACGGCGATCAATGCATGTGGTTAAAATCTTATCAGGATACAATCCAGATACTAATCACATTAAGTAACCAGCTGTAAATAGGATCTTAAATTGCCTGAAGCAAAAGTTTGGTAGACACTTTTTAACACTCCTTTAGCAAGTTTTCTAAAGGGGTCGCTTGTAAACACTTGCTTTTTTTTCAATTCTTGTTTGAGGGATTTTCACCCATTTTTCCTTACAAAAGGTTTTAGGTTCTGGGGGAGGTTCTTGGTTTGTCTTTCTCCACTGCTCCTTTGAGATCTATCCCCAGCTTTTTCAATTCAGTTCAGTTTGATCAATTCAGTTCAATTTGATTCCATTCAATTGAATTTAGTTCAGTTCGATTCAATTCAATAGTCATTGAAAAATCTGTGGATTAAATTGAATTGATTTTCAAACCTGTGAGGACCAAATGTTTCAGATCTATTCAACTCTATTTTAATTTAATCAGTTCATGTGACTTTTTTTTTAATATATAAAAAAATGCATCCGACTTGTTTTGTTTGAAAAACTGATGCTAATTGTTGTGAGGACGCAGGTAAGGTTCTTTTTTCTGGTGACTCTTCAATGAAGGACAAATCTGTGCAGGTGTCGCTGCACAGTAGAACAGTCCAACAGCACCATTAATCCAGACTGGCTAAATCTCCCTCATTTGTCTTTTGCAGTCAAATGAGGGTGGGATTTGCTTTTCTAGCTGTCCTATTAGCCAGCCTGATCTCACAGTGAAAAAATTGGGTCATTCTTGGTTCGTAAATCATATTCACATTCAGAGGAAACTCAACCTTTAGAGATAAAGAAAAGACTACAGGGACTCCTGTCAGAGTCGACTCACAACCGTGACTCAAAAACAACGTAAAACATAACAAAACAAAACCTACTAAACTTAAAAATTTAATTGTATTATTCAACCTTAACCTACACCTTAATCTACACCTAAACCTAATCTTAACCCTTATTCTAAATCCTTATTCTAACCATAACCACACTGAACTGAGGGATGAGCTGATGGGATTTTGGTCCAGTCATTTTTCTAAATCTCTGGTTCATAAACAGCAGGATTTTCTTAAAGAAAATTCTCGAGCTTTTCTTTGCACATATTTTGTGTATTTTAATAACTTAATAGCACTACTAGTGGAGAGGTGACAAAAATGAACAAATAAGTATTTTTTTACTGAAACAATTGACCTATATGGTCATGTCTTTTGCTTTGTGTGCATAAAATATTCAAAAGTTCAGAGTGCTAGACAGCTGCTTAGAGGAGCCCATGGCTGCATATTGTTGGGACAAGGTTTGAGGAGTCAGAGCATTTGTAAAGCCTTCATAAAGGCCTTTTCTAACTATAACTGTGAACAAGCCATAGCCCTAACAACTTAATTAGGGTCTGAGACTTTGGTAAACGTTATCTAAGAGCTCAAGTCTTTTGGGGTGCCCAAAGTTTTGCATAGTGCTGTTTTCCTTTTTTTCTTTTTTTTCTCTAAAACTGTAAAAAACAAAAATAATACACTAATCGTTCTTAAAAAGTTTAAAAGAATTCTTTATCTTTTCTTTATGTCTTTTTTAGACCAGTTCATCTCTTCCTTACTTAACTGTTCAAAGTAACGGACATTCTGACCACACTTTTGCTGCCACTGTTTGCTACTCAGTGCAGATTTTGCAAGCCTTCAAATAAAGTCTAAGTTTTACCTCCTAATCAGAGCTGTCTGTGATTGCATCAAGAAAAGTTCAAGCCCTAAGCAATCAAGAGTATCAACGTTGGACCATTCAGAGATGCAGAAAGCTGAGAGATTCTTCTCCGCAGGGGTGTGAGGTTTGTGAGCAGGCAGAGTTTGGGCTTTGGTTTCAGCTGTAGGCTTTCTTTCTGCATTGCTGTGGTTTCCTGGAGGTTTGTGGAACGTAGAGTATTTGTGCACAGCATTTGCTTTACCGCCGAAGCACAGAGGCTCTGTTATTTTCAGAGCTGAGGTGCTAAAACGTTTTTCTGACTGTGGAACACAGACTGTTGAGCCTGATTTTTTCTTGATTTTTAATGAACAAATAATAAGCCGTAGCTCAGCCTAATGCATGACTGCGTTGCCGTTTTTTGTTCAAAGTTTGCTTGCATCGAGTTGTGTCACAGATTGAAGCTGGCAGAGCCATATGGGTGAGCATATTTTAAAGACGGAATCAGTTACACAGTGACAGCCAGAGGTTTTTTATGTTTTTTTATTTTTTTTATTTTACGTGACTCTGGCTAAAAGTTTGCCTGTTGTTGGAAGAGCTGAGTTCAATTCAAGTCAATTCAGTTCATTTCATATGTATTTATATAGTGCTTTTCACAATGAGCTTCACAGAGCTCTGGGTTCAAGCCTCTTTTAAACAAGCCAAAGGTGACAGTAAGGACAAAAATATTTGAGAGGAATGTCTCAAAAGGGGAATCCCTCCTCCTTTGGTCAACAGCAGAACAAATAACAGATCAACAAGAAGAACAGGTAAGGAAGAGTGAGATGATGAAGAGCTATGGCTAATGTGAGAGCAGGTTGTGAGTTATGAGAATGTGAGTGAGTGTAGGATACATACTCAGTGTTCATGTGAAAGCCCATGCTGGTGAAACAGTCATATGCACAGCTATGCAGGATCTAGAGTGGCGTAAATGAATTAATGTGAGGATCCATGACAGGACAGTGTTACAGTGGACAGCGGGGTAGTGCTGAGTCTTGTCGGGCAGCACCAGGACAGAACAGTAGGAACAAGGCATCTCAATACAAGAAAACAGAATGGAGGGGAAAACAAAGGGGTTAGGAAAATTATGGCAAATATTGGTAAATTTACACAGTGGGAGAGCCTGGACCAAGGGGTAGGCAGGCAGCAGCACCCAACCATGAATGAGTCGGACTAGCATTGAGCAGACAGCAGAGGCCAGCTCAGAACATTGAAGAGAGAGAAGAAAGAAGGCCATCTTACGGCTCATGTTGCAAACCCAGATTTCTCCTTCACGACATTCAAATAATTCAACCATTTCTCTCTAGATGCCTGTTCATTCTCTTGTCATCTCAAGACTCCTGCAACTCACTCCTGGCTGCTCTTCCTATGCGTGCAATCAGGCCCCTGTAGCTGATCCAGATGACCCATGTCAAGCCCTTGCTGTGTACTGGCTTCCTGTCGCAGCACACAAATCAGATATAAAACCCTGACACTGGCCTTTAATGCCAAAAATGTCCAGCTCCTTCCTGGCAAGAATCCTTCATGCTTCAAGTATGGCTCGGCTTAACCCACCATCTCTCAGGAAGACAACCATTTAGATCATTCTCTGTCCTGGCATCAAAGTACATTTACATTTAAAGGCATTTAGCAGACGCTCTTATCCAGAGTGACTTACAAAAGTGTTTCGCTATTTACCCAAAAAAAACCACAGCTAGTTTGAATAGACTAATAGTTCAAAGATACCTCTAAGCTTAGACACTACTAAGCACAAGTCAATAAGGTGACCATAGTACTCTACTATTTGCCCAAGTACTCTTGGAAGAGGTGGGTCTTCAGTCTGCGTTTGAAGACAGCGAGTGACTCTGCTGTTCAGACACCCAGGGGAAGCTCGTTCCACCACTTTGGTGCAGGACAGAAAAAAGACTGAAACGCTTGTCTTCCTTGGATTTTGAGGGATGGTGGGTCGAGCTGAGCCGTACTTGAACCTCGAAGGGCTCTTGGTGCGGATCGGCTTTTGACCATTGCCATCAAGTATGGAGGGGCTGGTCCAGTCTTGGCTTTGTAGGCCAGAGTCAGGGTTTTGAATCTGATGCGGGCAGCAGCTACAGGAAGCCAGTGAAGAGAACGCAGCAGTGGAGTGACCTGGCTGGATTTAGAAACGCTGAAGACGACCCTTGTTGCTGCATTCTTGATAAGTTGCAGGGGCCTGATGGTGTGCTGAGGAACAGCAGAATCACTTGCTATCTTCAAACTTCAACTGAAGAGCCGCCTTTTTCGAGAGCACTTGATAAGGCACTGATATGTATTAAAACCTTTTGTATTTGTTCTTCTTGTGTTGCCTTTTCCACAGGTTTTGCATAATGTGGGAATTTTGTATTTCTTGCAAATTGTTGCATTAGGGTTATTGAGTGCTCATTTCAGGCAGGGTCATGGGTGAATGAATAAGCACTTTTGTAAGTCGCTCTGGATAAGAGTCTGCTAAATGCCATAGGTGTCATTGTAAACAGAAGAAGGGGTTTGGGGAAAAAAGTCAAGATTGTGAGCTTGAATCCTGAGCCATGCCGCTTTTCCATCAGCAGCCAGAGTCTGAGAGAGCACAGTTGGCAATGTTGGTAAGCACAGGCGTGTGTAAGCTGGTGTGGTGTAGCTGGGGACCCAGCACTTTCCTTTGAGCTCTCTCCCCTCATCCATCTTCAAGCAATATTGGCTGGCACAGGCGTCTGTTGGCTGGTGCGGTAGAGCTTGGGATCCAACGTTTCCCGGTGATGTTGCGTCAGCTACAGGTTGAAAAAAGAATCGATGTCTGACTTTGCCATTTTTAAGAGAAGTTAAGTGCTTAACCTCCCACAGCAGCATTGCTAGTGGTAGGGGGAGTTACTAACGGGTAGCTTACTTTGCAGGCCTAATTTGGGAGAAAAAGGGAACACTTTAACAAAAAACAACAACAACAACCACCTGTGGTCAGAGTAGTACTGACCAATGGCAAAGAAAACACAAGCCGCTAATAGAGGATTAGCTGAAAGCTTGTGAGTCCGGAACAGTAACAGGAAGTTTATTTGTAGAGTTGGGAGGCTTTATGAGAGAACACACAGTTTTTTCTCCTGCAATTGTTTTTTCTAATGTGAGGAACTGACAGTAGGCCAGTGTATGGTTCAAGAAGTCCCCCAAGATACTGTGAAGATAACTGGTAACCAGTGCAGCAATGACAGAATAAGGACTAATGTGGTCAGTTTTTCTAACTCTAGTGATCACTCCAGCAGCTGCATTCTCAATTCTGCTTCTAAACAAAGTACATGTTCTGGGAGGGGTGGGCAATAAGCTCAAGTTATATTAAACTTGAATGTGTTTTTTTATTTTTTCTGGCCAGTCTCAGTGCGAATTACATTGTTGCTGGTAATTCATCTTTTGCCCGGGACTGGCCCTAAGAGCTTACACCAAGCCAACTTCATTTTCTTTGGGCCTTAATAAAATCCAATTACTATGCAGAGCCCGAAAACTCTACATTACACCAACCTGCAGCAATCTGTGTGAGAATCAAGAGACAGAAATGGACTGTGTGTGTGTGTGTGTGTGTGTGTGTGTGAGAGAGAGAGAGAGAAAGAGAGAGAGAGAGAGAGAGAGAGAGAGAGAGAGAGAGAGAGAAAGAGAGGGAGGTAGGGAGAGCTCTGCTTAAGACACATTAACTTCCCCGAATCCATTTGTGTGGGTGGCAGAATGGTGTATGGCACTGGAAGAAACTCCAGAAAGTTCAGTGAAGAAGAGCGGATTAAGTGGATTCCTTCTGCCCTGATGCGCCAAGGCGACAGCCACATCGAGAAGCTCTGTGCACTTTGCACTGCAGGCACAGCACTCCTTCCAACAGTCACTTCATCAGCAAAAGCACGTGCACCGGAACTGACATCACTTACGCTGGCAGACACCATTCGATGAGACACTCATTCTCGAGGCGGAGAGCGTTCTTGATGGTCGCTCAGGGAGTTCCTGCGCTCATGTGTTTCACCTGATAGCATAGATTTTTAGCAACAACTTAAGCCCAGGCTCTTCGATCTGGTTTACCTTCAAAATGCAATTAAGATACTGTTTGATACCCCTGCCCCCACCCCACCCTAAAACCCCTCCCCCTACAGCCCTTACCCCCAACGTTCTCTCCAGCGCATAGTTCTGAAACTATTGAATTAAAAACTGTAATTCTGCCAGGATGGTTGAGGTGAGCTGAGTCATCCTGTGGTTCGATGTGACACACAGCTTGTCTAGTTCCTGTACTGAAGTACTTCAAATAGAATGGGACTCTCTGGAGCAGATAAACATGAACCTATTGGCACCATGCCTAATGCCAGGCGTGGGCCACAGAGGTACAAAGCCCCTAAGCATTGAGCTGTGGAGTGGAACTGTGTTCTCTGGAATGATGATTGGTGCTCCATCCAGTACTTTTTGGAAGAGTTGAGGAATTGAGGATGAGGTGGGGTGGTGATCATCCAACATCCTGACCTCACTAACGTGCTTGTCGCTGAATGCAATCAAATCCTCACAGCAAGGCTCCAAAATTTCATTGACATTGATTTGATTTAAGTTGATTTCAGAAGAACGGAAAAAGGAGCAGGCTTCAAGGGTTCTTTAGTGAAGGCATTGGTCGTCTATACATATAGAACCATAACAACTTTAAAACATGGTTTTTGACTTCAACCCATATGAATTATTATTTAGTTATTAATCCTTATGCAGAAACCACTGTGAATTCTTTGGTGACGAATGATTTCGTCATTCGGGACGGCGAGGTATGCCCCGTTTTCAGCCGTTCTCCCCAGCTACGGTGCAAGTGCAAAGATGACAGGCAGGGCAGCCGCACCCCCATCTGCAGCTCAAGCTTTAGCTCACCTGGTTTCGCTTTAGCCTTCCAGATTGCTCAGACTGAAAGAGAGGGTGAAGCCAGGTTTGCCTTGTGGTCAGGGGTCTGCTGACATAAGCTGACCCACTTTTAGGAGCACCTATTCCACATTCATAAGACATACTTTGTACATTTACACTGGGGGCCCTGAGGAGCCAGAGTAATTTAATTAGAAAGAAAACCAGATTTAGATTCTCAGGGGCGTTATATGAATTTTTTAAATTAATTACATAATTTCTGCACCGACAGGATCAAGCAAACTCTTTTCATTGGTTTTATATTGAGAACAGGCAAAATATGTACAGGACAAAACAACAATGACTTTTGATCAAACTAATGTTATAATGAAATATCTCCTCTTCTACTAAACACAAATGTGGTTGTTTTTCCGTCCAGATGGCTACATCAAATCTTAACAGATGATTTGTTTTAGAGCTACCTCAGTACAAGCCAGTGAACACTGGTGACAGTTAAAATAAAGGAAATGAGTTAAGTACCCTTATTTGTCATAAAAAATGGTTGGCATATCCCAGCTTTGCAGGGTCAGCTCTGATACGGCACCCCCTTAACAGTGAGACTAAAGGTCTTGCACAAGGAGCCAACAGTAGTAGCTTAGCAGACACAACCATTCAACCCACAAACCTGTGATCAATAACCCAGTGATCTAACCACTAAGCCACAATTAATATGGGTACATTTATAATAGATAAGATTTTTGGCGGGACTGATGGTTCTAGCTTGTATGCCCCCCCCCCTCCCCATCCATCCTGAATGGATTAGACATGAAAGCTCTAGTAAAAGTTCTACCAGGAGACTCTAATGCAGCGTCACTGTTCTTTAGCCAATGTTAAAAGACCTCTAAGTACATGCTTTTTTGCAGCTTTCAGAAGTGACGTCACACCTCTCCCTCATTTCCTACCCACCGCCATCAGTTTGGTCTTGCCGGCTGCCCAGAGGTAGGCTCCGCCCCCTGCCTCTGAGCTCGGCAGGATCTGCGAGGTGCAAGACCTGGGCTGACGACGGGGCAAATGGCAAAGACAATCAACCGTTCTAACTTGCTAACATTGTTCCCATCTCAATAACTGTCAAGATTACATACGGTTTACTGCGCTCATGTCGCCTTTCTTTGTTGCTGGTTTGACACTCCAGCATCAATACAAAATTCTTCCCCCAACAGTGTCAAACATGTCGAGACTAAAGCAGACTGGTTTTATTGGCCTAACCAGAAAAATGCAATGATGTCTCTGTGTTATGAATGATTTATGGTTTATTTGCTAGCATTCCATACTGAGACAGATTACAGACAGATCTAGAGGTGCTAGATACATCTGATAGAGTCCTCTGTTCCCCCATACCTGGGAGGTCAACTCACCCCTGCCCCTGCCTAGCTCACAATCTAGGATCAGGGTGCCCACTCCAACAAGGTTTATTGGCCCACATGGTGGCATGATGACATTACTGATGTGACTTGCAGATATCACCATTACAATTTGGTTTGTGTGTGGAGAGGGGCTGCAGCTCTCTGTAAGATGTTGACCTGGTCACCCATACCTAAATTTACTACTATGCCAAATACTGGTTGGGCCTGAATAAAACAAACAAACAAACAAAAACCTCATCCAGCATTACCTATAACCAAGTAAGCAGCCAATCAGCAATCTCGGCAGGATGGAAGCACAATCATAGACTTTTAGAGCTAAATTGCATGCAAATTGTGCAGTGTGCTATCTCAATTTCTACATGCAGTATAACAGCAAAAGTACATCTATTGTGAACAAAATAGAGAAGAAGAAAATCATCTCCTGGGGTACGTAAGTGGGTGGACGACTTCATTTGAAAAATAAATATATTTTAAAGTTTGAAAACCAAACCAAAAAAAAAAATAATAATAAAAAGAAAGAAAAAGAAAAGATTAGCGTTCAGAAAATGTACTAAAAGCAGTAGTTGCGCTCATGGAGAGCAGCGTCGATGTTTGTGGAGGAGGACGAGGAGTTGAAGGGTTGCTGAGATGGATTGTGGACTGCTCCACAATAGGGATTTAAGATTTGACTCTGAGAATCTCTAATACAAAGCAAGTCAACGCAGGATCCAACCTTGTTATATTCAGACAGGCGGCCTAACACAGGCTCAGCGGGAGGAGATTGGATTCTGCATTTTTCATTCATTTATTTATTTCTTTTTTTCTTAATCCCGCCAAGCACCTCCTAAACAGGAAATAATGCGTCTTCACCGAGCAGATAAAAACGTGGTCGGGTGAGATGAAAACCTCCCACTCACTCGCTGTAAACATGGTTGCTATTCACAGTGCAGATTGGAGCAGAAGAGGGGTTTAATGGCTGCCTTTTGTGACAGGCCTCTCAGAGCTTCATAAGCGACTTCACCCTCCTCAGCCACCACTCACAATTTCAGTGTGGAAGTAGCGTTTGGTCAGTGCTCTTTGGGGTTCATGAAGAATACACATATATACATATATATATATATATATATATATATATATATATATATATATATATATATATATATATACATATACAATATTGGTGGCAGTGTGTGTGCGAGCGGGAAAGAGAGGGAGGGAGGGAGAGATGAATATCTAATAAGCTCAGCTCAGAGGCCATTCTTCCATTTGCATTGTTTTGGAAAAATTGAGAAGAGGCAAAAAGGAAAATAAGCCAACCCACACATTTCACATGTGATTAATTGGATCCAGGCGGATTTTTAACTGGGAGAGCTATCCTATACTTACACCTTATCCTTACAATTCCACTCATTTTTCACCTTTTCTGCATAATAAAATCGTTACCATGTGAGCAAAGTGATGTGGTGTGAAATGCCCTGTTCTGAAGAAACTTCCTAAGTTTCCATAGCAGTGGTGATAGGAACCAGGCCTTTAAAGCATTTAATGGCTCTACAACCTCCCTCATAGAAAGTTGTCACACAGAACAGCTACGGATACATTACCTGATGCCTGAACCACTGTTCTACAACAGTTGTTAGATAAGAGTCTGAATGAATATTGATGGGACGGATGGGAACTCAGATGAGTCTTTAGTTCAGGCCATAAATGTCAAAACATGGTCGACAAAAAGAGAAGAGAGTTTCTGCTAGTTTCTGCTGGGTTGATAACGCTGCATGGCACTCTACTCCCTTCACAAAGTTGTTAGCGAGCTAACAGTTATCTTTTACCTCACACAGTCGACCAAAACATGGTAGAAAAGCTAGTTACTATGTATTACCAAATCCAGCTAAATATGACGTGTTGTAGAGTATTAATAATAGTATAAATAAAGTTGTGTGTAGATGTTCGTTCTTTTTGGTATTTGATGACAAAGAGAGAGAGAGAGAGGAAGGGATACAGAGAAAGACAAGGACAGAATATTGTACTACAGAGTATGCAGATTCGCAAATGTTGTACAGACCCGTGAGATGACAAGGTGGTTGAAAAACTGGTCATTCAGGCTGCTTTTTGCAGGTCATACAGTTCTACAGTCAAGTATAAAGAGTCATTGCACAGAGGTGCTGTCACTGTTTTCCATTTCTAACTCCCTGATTTCTCATATTCAGCTTCAGCGCTGTATCTTAGGCTCCTAGAAACCTTTAGGTCTAAAAATGAAACCAGCATTGGCTGATTCCACTGTCATTTCATAATTAAGTATTAGCATAGTGGACAGTGTCTCCGCCTGTCACGCGGAAGACCGTGGTTCGATTCCCCAACGGGGAGATGTCTTTGGGTGGCTCAATGGTCAGAGCTCTGGTCTATTCATGACATGGTTGTGGGGGCTGTTCACTACCACAGATGGGTAAAATGCATAGGATATACTTTGCCTATAACACAGTGACAGATACGTGCACCTTTAATCTGACACTTTAGGCCTTCAGTCCTCCTCCTGAAGTCCTAACCAATGGGGGTGCCGTATCTACTCTTATATCACAGGCAAAAACAATCCTGACCGGACAATTTTAGGGGTAGTATTTCAGGGTCTTTCTTGATAGGGCTGGATGATAAACAAATGCCTATATTTGTGCTGTAGGCAACACAACACCTAGTTGTATAGACATCAGAGTTGGTGCATTTCTCTACTGTCCACCTATTCACACCAAACCACTCAGAATGCCTTTGTTTACATCTCAATGACCGAGTTAATGATGAAAGGTAAGAGTCGAGGTGTTAAAATCCCCCAAATATTATGAGAAAAAACTTTTATGCTGGGTTTTTTGGGAAATGTGCATTTAAAAGGCCTTAAAAAGTCAATATTCAGAGCTGCTTATAAGCTTGCTTACTCACACACTCAACCATGGATAAGTGCATTAGAAGTTGACGTGGTGCACTTTTTCAGATGCTGTGGATTCAGCTGTCTCAATTAGTGCCCTCTGGGAGTGCTGTTCAAACATGGCTGGGTGTCGTGTATAAGCAGCAGTGTTTTGAACCCTCTTACCTCTTCGAGGGGATCTTGTTTGTCAGCTGTAATTGGACTTTTCATCTGCTCTGAGATTTTCGTTCCAAAACCCACAGCCCCCTGTAGGCAACGCACGCACGGGGGATCCGAGCGTTTAGTAAACACACGTCAAGGCAAACATCATGCTGTCTAGACCCACGGCAGTGACAACGCACAACAGATATCTTGTCATGTTGTCATTAGTTTAGACTGCCAGGCATCGCCTGATTGAGCACACTAACTGCAGGTTTTAGTGCAGTGATAGCATGTTTCCCACACAAGCTAGCCAGTTTCCCCTGATAAATCAGGGGGTCATTTTCACAAAGGAATGATTCTCATTTAGCAAAATAACTTTTCACTTTAAGCTTAAATTCTTATACACGTTTTTTTCCTGCCTCAGCCCAATTATATTCGATCAGCCAAGGAATGTTTTTGTGTCCAGAGTTGCCTTCTTTAGTTTTCTGCAAGAGCTGTGAGGCTAATGTTGCTAAGTAATCTGAGCTTTTGCCAAAATCATCACACACTTCACTCACACCACATCAAGCTGTTTAAGTAGTGCCAGACAGACTTGCTAATGTAGTTTCTGACACAACAACAAACTGTTATCTCAAAAAAACATAAAAGTTGAGGTGGCTACTACAACGGCCGTTAGCTATGCTAACATGCTTTTGTAAATTGTTATAGATAACAGCATGCCATGCAATGTCAGAGGCCATTCAAGCATAATCTTTCAAGCCAGACATGAGAGAATCTGGTGGACTTTGTTGCTTGACATGTCCATTAAACAGCCAGTTTGACAAGGAAGGCCATTCTTGTCATTCTCTCCACATATCTGTGTGAGTGGAGCGAATGAACTCAGATTAATTTCAACATGACTTAACTTCACTCAGGATGGGTGATACCACCAATTTGCACTGCAATACCAAGTGAAGGCTAATATACTATCAAACATTTAAAGCAGCTTTATTAGCCTTTCTTTTTTTTTTTTTTTTTTTTGCTCCTGGAAAGAAAGTGGAATTTGTGCTTTAAGATGTGTCCACTCACTGTTATGAATATTGGACACCCCTAATTAGTTGGTCCACCTTGTTGTAGATGTTAAGAGACAGAAGCACATCTGTTGCTGCATAGTTAGTGTTGGTCATCCACTAGGGACGGTGGGAAGGTGACGGGGTGGTATTAGGAACACGTGGACAAGCTAGAGATGAAATTTATAGGCTGTTAGATTGTTCCTTCAGCCAAAATTTGATTATTTAAAAAAATCACTTTCCACTCTGTGGAAAAGTTGAGATTTAGCTAGCCTAATCAGTTCCATTCCACACTGCCAGTAATGATTCACCGATAATTAAGAAATGGACAGTTCTGGGTGTAGACAGGCCTTTCTACAACTACAGATGGTAGGACTCACAAGCAAACCTTGTAAATCAAAGTCATAACTTAAAGATAATCAACACTGGCTTGGGTGGCAGAAACTCATGACAAGCAGAATGAAGCATGAAAGTGCTGCATTAACATTAACAGACACCCGTCTGCTTGGTATTCAGTGCAGGCCACACATCTGTGCATTTGGATGGCCGTTCGCATTTCGTCAGCATTAACATTCTAGCTGCATGTTTAGTTTCCCATCAGGATCAATCGCATGCATCTACGCAGTGTAGTTTTTAAGGTATCAGCACTCCTCACCCTTCTTTTACCCTTATGTGGACTACAGTGATCTGAGCTATAGCTGTTTCATCCAAGGGGTTTATTCACATTAAGATAAGTGAAGTGATCCTCATTTGGATTCCAGGGGTTGTTTTGATGAGTTAGCTCTTTCCCCCCTCGATACTCTTAAACACCGTTCCTCCTTGTGCCAACCTCAATCCTGAAGCCCCGGGGCGTGTGAACAGCAGAGGAGAATGTCTTTTTATCAGGACATTTACAGTTGTCTTCTCTCTGATTAGAGATCACAAAGTGTCAGGCTAGATTAACTCCACTCTCTGGTGTAAATAAACTTGGCTTAGAGCTTAGCCCACCCTTGCTGCGTTAGAAGCACCTGTCAGGACTCCGGGCTGTGAAGACTTTATCTCTCACGGCCGAACAGGAAATTTAATTAAAAGTCTCTTGGCTTTGTGGGGCTGGAAGCGTTTGTGGGTTTCTAGTCATCCTCCCATGTTTTTGGTGATAAAACTTGGCTCTGATGTTGCATTAAAATATGAATAAAGTGCATGGGTTGTGCACAGATAAACGAGCAATGAGGGGTTTGGGTGACGGAGACTTTGTGCTTAGACTTTTTCAGAAGAGGATACGATAGTGTAGTCCCTTAGTAATCCATTTACACCTGTAAAATAGCATAATCCTTCATATTAGTTCAGGTTAAATGATAAAACTATGCTACTATGGCTCGTTTTACTTGTTATCAAGCTATCCCAGCTATCAAAGGTACAGTAACTGTTACTGTAATTGTACACTTGCGCTAATTGGTTCATGTTAAAGAGAATACATCATTGGAACTCTTTTTTTTTATTTAAACGATTCCTATATTGTATGTAACATAAATTTAAAGGTGGGGGCTGGGGCAATCAGGGCATTCATGGATGTTCAATCATAGCCTTCCTGGAAGATAAATGACTTTATATATAATATATAAATATCCCTAATTTTACTTCATTTTATTCATTTCTTATTCATTCATATGAGAGTCCTAATCCTAACATTGTTCTGTCAGGTTCTGGTTGCCAACAAAAGGATTATATTTGTAAAACACTGTACAGAAAATAGTGGTATCCAGGAATATGCAGCTAAACAAGTTCTTCCATTGGTTAGGACTTCACAATCAGAGATGAAGGCCTAATGCTTCGAACTGATCACCAACATAGCTAGTAACTGACAGAAGAATCAACCAATCATGTTCTGATTTGAAATGGGCAGGAGAAGGTTCTCAAGGAAAAACAACACTAGGATTCAGCCATGAAACACCAGATGTTCATGTCTATTACAAGCTTCAAATCAAACTGGCCAAAAAATTATAAAGTGCCTTGTCGTTAACTCAGCACTAACATGCTGCTAGAATCCCATAGTAGAGCTGCTATACGTTAGCATAATCATACAGGTGGGTTTTTTTTGGTCGGAGTTTCAATATTTGCAGGCTGAACTAAAAGGTCTACATCTAATAGCTTCAGTTTGCCACTGATTTAAACATTTCTAAACTTTCAAAACTTTTCACTCCCCGGTGCATATGGTTCATATATGGAAATGAAACTGCAAAAACAAGCCCTCCTTTCAACCTCTTCAGCCTACAGCAATTTAGCCCAACCATTCATGCTGAAGTTATCACTGGACTGCTTTTTTTAAATGTGGAATAAAAGGCCAAATCGAAATGCTTGTAAACACACAAGATAGCAATACCTTGCATTCACTAAGCAGCAGAGCATTAGAAACACACTTTACTGCCAGTATACAGCTGAATTCTACCTCCACATTTAACCCATCCATGTCACACATATTTAGAACCCCAGTATCCAAAGGGGTAGGTGCCTTGCCCTTTTTGAGGGAGGTTCTGTTCCTTCACTCTCTCCACCCCAAAGGATCAAACCAGGCCACTTTCTAACTTTTAGGTCACGGCTAAATGAAACCTGAACTAAACCTGTACCAGTCTGAACTAAAACTGTATGAGATTTTTTAGACTGTTCCCTGACAGACTTAGTAGGGAGTGCTGGTAATTTCAGGTATGTCCTCTCTGTAAAAGCTGGCATGCATGCATAATTATTCACATTTTTGGCCACAGGATACCTCAAACACTGGCAAAAATGGCCCTGTGTTAGTTTGTTGCTGTAATACCAGTATTTTGGATGAGGTTCAAGTTTGCCTGTTTCCACAAGCATCCAAAATCAGTAGAGCTACTGTAGTACTGAACCCACTGAAGGGAAGTGAAAGCACCAAATTTGCTAATTCCAAGCATTTAGTTTGTCAAACAGTGAATATTTCAAGGTACATAGCATCTCAGTATTTCATTTTTTACTCACAAAATCACTGTAAATGTTTCCTTTTTACAATATCCTGTTTAAATAACTCACAACTTAAAGGCCCTTTCACACAAAGCTGGATTTTCACTGCACATCAAGTTCTCAAAACTGACACACATATATTAATGATGTCTTCCAAACCAAGTCCGAAACTGATGGACTATGATGCTGCGTCAAATTTGTATTCGTTGCCTGCTCTATTTCTGTTATACAGATGCGTTAAAATTAGGCTGACAAAGCACAGTTTCGTTGTTATGATTGCAGATTAAACAAATTAGCATCAAGACGGCGGCAGAGCAGCTCATGTAATTTGTAGCAGAATGTATATGACAAGCAGGACGTTCACTATAAAAATGCGAAGGTTAAAGAAAATATGTATGGCGGAGCAGAGAACTTTGTATAGACTCTCGCTAATAAGCAGTCATGTGGAGGAGGGAAATTAAAGAGAGCAAAAGTGGACAGGGAGCAGAGGAAAACAAAGAGTGGAAATTTATGAGAGCTAACATGTTGGACTTGGTGTGAAGGTTACACTACGCTAACTGTGTTATTTGCCTGGAAGTAATTGCCATTGTGACGTAGCGCTAAATTTGTCCCATACAGAGCAGCCAATCAGAATACACGGTTACTTAGACACATCAGTTTTATACTCACATTAGAAACAACAATCTGTAAATTTAGATGCAGGAAAATTGATAGCAAAATGTAAATCTGGCTGTTACAGTTTCCACACTTTTTTTTTTTGAAAAACCTGCTAAATGAGCTGTTTTGATCAAAGCCATAAGTTAAGCAGGAACGTGATACCCTTCAATACAGATATGCCATCTCTAATTCTAAAAGATATATACAGATTGCAAAATGCTTGTTTAAAAATGAATCATTGCCATTTTTAGAAAATAACCACACACGTGAACTTTCTATGTGTCTCTCAGAGGGAAAAAGTAGTACAGAGCCCTTAAGGAGATCTATTGCCGTCACTCATTTGAGCTTTGCTCCTTTGTTACTAGGGATTCGGGAAAGTGTTTTGGAATTTTAGGTGTTGAAATTTTAAAGAGTACATCCACTCCCAATATAAGAGCGTTCTTCTGCCCTCTCAGCACATTTGAAAAATGCATGTTAGGGGGTTGATCGTGTGGGGGCGGAGCTTAGTGAGAAGCAGGACGGTTAGGATGGAGCCAATCAGAGGCCTTTCTGCTTCAAACGTTGACACAACCATCAATGGACGCATTGACTTTTGGAAGGTCACCACCCACCACTACATACTGGAGGGGAACATCTTCACTGTTACATCATCAGTTGAGGTGAGATTGCATCACAGCAGAGGGTTTAATCACGTGGGGGCGTACTAGCTAGGTGTGGAACAGCAGAAGCATCATTTATCAATATAAAATGCTTTGTTTGGACAAATTGTTGGAAAAATCATTTGGGAGTATGTCTGTGAAAATGAGTAGATTGTTGATATGAGGCATGAGAACCAACTGTGGTTGGTGTGGCGCAACAGATAACACCACTACCTGCCACTGAGCTACCACACCATGTGGGAGACTGGGGTTCAATTCCCGGTCTGGGTGACTATGCTATGCTACACCAATAAGAGTCCTTGGGCAAGACTCCTAACTCTACACTGACCCACCTCTGTAATACGAGTAACCTTGTAAGTCGCTCTGGATAAGAGCGTCTGCTAAATGCCATAAATGTAAATGTAACTGTGTCACCTATAGTCTCAGCTACTAACTAAAAATGCAGTACTTTAATGCACACCAGGCTGGAGATATACACTATATTGCCAAAATTATTCACTCACTCATCCATATTATTAAATTCAGTGTTCCAGTCAATCCCATGGCCACAGGTGTCTAAAACCAAGCACCTGGGCATGCAGACTGCTTTTACAAACATTTGTTTGAATACTGTGCAGAGAACATCATGGAATGGGTTTCCATGGCCGAGCAGCTGCATCCAAGCCTTACATCACCAAGCGCAATGCAAACGTCAGATGCAATAATGTAAAGCACGCCCCCACTGGACTCTAGAGCAGTGGAGACAGGTTCTCTGGAGTGACGAATCATGCTTTTCCGTCTGGCAATCCGATGGACGAGTCTGGGTTGAAACCCTATAGATTAAGAATGGGATGTCACTCAAGTTCATATGCATGCGAAAGCAGGCAAACGAATTATTTTGGCAATATAGTCGACCATGGTTGGAAAAAACGTTGTAATATATTCAAAGCATGGGATTTTCATGGGAAGTTTAAAAAATATATATTAGGCCATAACATCCACCCAAATGTGCTGTGAGGCTCTGTATTAAAAGAAGAAGAGGACCTGCGTCTGTGGTGTTACCTAGATAAATAACTCAGTTATGAAGCTCCAGTAAAGCTGACGCATCAGATGCTCAGAAGGTTAGCTCTTAGCCTAAACTTTGATGTCTTACCTGACAGCCTCACAAGCACCCGACATATATACTTCACCGGCGCTTCATAACCGAGTTTCCCCTCATAAAATGGTAAGCGATAGACACATGGATGTTTTACATTTAGCTTCTGGTTGAAGATGCAGTTAGCTCTGCTCTAAATAGCTCTAAATAATGTTAAATTGCCTGATGACATGTTGGGTTAGTATAGCTGGCCACATTATGATCAGTGTCACAGCAGAAGCCTACTTCAGACTGCATAACTTTGAATATGATAGCAGAAAGTCTAACACAGGCGGCAAAAACAAACATGCAGGAACACAGTGACATGGTGGAACACAGTGGCGTGGTGGAACACAGTGACGTGGTGGAACACAGTGGCGTGGTGGAACACAGTGGCATGGTAAAAATATATAAAAATATATGAATAAAACATTCAATTTAAATGCAAAGTCCAGCCTACATCAAACTCATGCTGGCATTTACTGTGTTTAGGTTATTATTTTTGCATTGTTTCTAGCAGACGTAGGTGGGAAATTTTACCTAATCCCTGATTGTGTTACTTTAAAAATGTACCATTGATAAGTAAGCATATCAAACATATAGCTAATTAGATAAAAATTGCAAAAACGTCCTATAATAGACAAAAAAATCTCGCGTCCCCTGCAGACTACGTGCACATAAACACTGCAGAGAGGCCTTTTGCTTCCGCTATGCTACGCTAAGATGTGGCAAGGGTTTGTGAAAAGGAGGGAAAAACAAGCAAGCGGGATACTGGAAGGTGGCGGTGTTAGCGGTACAAAGCGAATAGTAATGAATAAACGGCAGAGTTTGTCACGCTTAGGAAACATTTCCCATTAATGTCTGCCCCGTGTCCATGGCAACTCTAGCGGCGAAGGTGCGGCCCTGACTCCTGAGGTAATTGTCAAAGCAATGCATACCTTCGCCAAATTAATGT